>NC_090751.1:55431054-55438554 GCF_036898095.1 Palaemon carinicauda
ATATCTATATATATACACACACATATATATATATATATATATATATATATATATATATATATATATATATATACACATTTATATATCAATATATAAATATACATATAAACACACGCACATATACATCTCTCTCTCTCTCTCTCTCTCTCTCTCTCTCTCTCTCTCTCTCTCTCTCTCTCTCTCTCTCTCTCTCTCTCGCTATATATATACATGTCGTGTTTTACAGGTATAAACAATCATTACAAATAAGTTGATAATCTCCCTAAACTCCTGCTGCATGAAAAATTTTCTAATCCTCTTACGATTTTATTTCCACTAAAAACCCCAAAGTTTATCAAGCTAGTTTTGCAAAGACCAGGAGACTGTTAAAATAATCAACAGAACGTAATCGTCACTTTAAAAAACAAGGAGGGGTGCTTTTTATCAAAAAGTATTCATGGTAACAATGCTTTACCTACAGTATAGTTAGCACGAATGTTAATAGAAGGAATAGTAAATGAAACTTTCCTTCTTACTAGGTTTTCCTTCTGGTTGACATTTTTTCCAAATCTCAAACCTAATTGTGACAATTGCAAATCAATTTTTGTGGAGGCTAAATCCTTTTTAATAACGTATTCTTCTATTTTTACATAGTTAAACTTTAGTCATAACATGGTCTAAAATTATGATATATGATTTTTCACGTGTGATCTACGAAGTTTAGACTAGTGGGCCATGTTTCAGTCCACAAATCCGGTTTGAGAGTATCAAAAATTGCCATCTACAACTGTCGATAGGTTTTCCTAGAGCTGCTGTCCTGCTAATGCAAATGTCCTATCTGACAACGGCGAGCATCATGAGGTCGTTTTAGACATATATAAAAATAAGAAATAAACAATTAACATACCAAAACTTCAAGAATATTTAACATAAAACTGCAACATCTTAAAGTTAAAGAACAGTAATGTAAATGAAGTCGAAAATTGGAATAAAAAATATGAGCAGTTTATTGCCTCACATTCAAGTTAAAAGTAAATAACAAATCCAGTTCATGATTTGAGTAAAGAGAAAATTGATAATAAAGACTAGCCTATCCAAAGAAATGCAATAAAAACATATGAGTAAATTCCCGAGATACTAGCCCGACAGAGGTCAGATTTACAGTTGTTGGATTGGGTTTTGAATTCAGGCCAAAGGCCATGGCCTGGAACCAAAGGAGAACTTCACAATTGTAAATCGCCACTCTTCCGTTGAAACTATAGCATTTCCAATTAAAGATGAAAAACCTGTCACCAAAGGTTGCTCAAGATAAATAGATAACGAATGTATATCTTATTTTGTGTATAACTAATGCAACCTTTAATAACATCATAAAACCCAATCACGTTTTCTCATCCACAAAACAAGACAGACAAATACACAGTTGATTCAAGAATCGCCAATTTGACTTCAACATACATATCCAGAGAAAATTTCCACACATATAAGTAATAATTTAAAGTATATGCTGCATATGGATGCTCTCACATTAAACTAAGAGATGTGCACAATTTTCAAAACAAACAGTACACACTCTTATGTACACAAAATCCCTCGAACATAGGACATCAGCCACCAAGATTGTAAAGAAAAGAAAAAAAACGATGATACCGAAAAAAGGAAAACGAGGTTTTTTCTTACCATTCTCTATCCAACGGCAATGACAATATCACAATCGTCGGCATCTGTGATATGTCGAAAACCGAAGCATAAGAACTGGTCGTTGAAATTCAAGCCAAGCACTTTTCTCAGTTCATAAAGAGTATATCTCTCTCTCTCTCTCTCTCTCTCTCTCTCTCTCTCTCTCTCTCTCTCTCTCTCTCTCTCTCTCTCTCTCTCTCTCTCTCTCTCATATATATATATATATGTGTGTGTGTATGTATAGGTGTGTGTACGTATGTATGTATATATATATAAATATATATATACACACAAATAGATAGACAGATGAATAAATAAACTAAACTTTATCTACACATTTATATATACACACACACATATATATATATATATATATATATATATATATATATATATATATATATATATATATATATATATATATATATATATATTTATATGTGTGTGTTTTCTTTCTCTTAAATGTCAAAAGCCGTGATTGTTGTAACGTCAGAATATGACACGAAGAATCCAAATAAACAATCTCTCCCTGTCTAGCAAAGACCTAGTTATTTACTGGTAAGCTTCCATAATATTTACTGTTGTCACGCCAGCCTTGACGCCAGCCTACTAAGCAAATAAATAAGTAAAATAATCTACTTCTATCTCTCTCCCTCAAGAGGCATCGGCTGAATACCTATGATACATCTCAAAACCTCATTGTCATTATTGCAATAATGATAAGAACGTTCAAAGTCGACATTATTATCTACGGCTCAGGGAGAAAAAAAGGCGAAACTGGTGAATTACACAGTGACATGGACTACTTGTAGGTACCTGCTGGAGACGATAAGCATCAGTAAAACCGGTCCTACAAATGTCGCTGCTAGATAACCATATGACAAAGACATTGGGCTCGATTTGCATTCATTTCGCTCCCAGAAGGACTTGATCCACTTCCCATAAAGACTAGGAGAAAAAAGTGGAAATATTCATGGTATGTGAGACTGCAATGGAAGAGTAGATAAAGTTTCCAATAAGATCTGTAAATTTGTAAAGAGAAAACTGTTCAAGGAAAAGTAATACACTGTATGAAATCAATGTTAAGCTGTACTTTCGTTGAAATCGAACTTACAAAATAATCCAAATACGAAAGATTTTGAAGCACTTTACTCTGTAGCAATCCAAAATATAAATTTATATTGTAAAGAAAAACTGAGGACCACCATTACGAGCATAGAAGAAATAAATCACGTTAAGACCAGCTCCAAATCAGCGAGTATTGCCCATAGAAATGAAAGTTCTATATTGAATGGCCCAAATACCAAATATGGAGGGTACAGGGATAAACATGTGAAGGGGAGAGAAAAGGAGAAAGGCAAGGTAGGAGATATGGATAAAAAAAAAAAAAATTATTGGTAACACCGAAACTATAAACTGATGAATGTAGTAAACCCAGATATACCTTTAACTGTGACTTATTACAGATAAAGGAACTTTATTTACGGTCTGACCTCTTCCAATATTGCACTTGTATGGATAACTGCATGTGTGAATAAATATTCACCTGTGAGTTTATTATGCATACGTGAGTGTCCCTCTTATGTGACAATTTGAAATATCTTGAACTTTAGTCTAACATGCCCGATCCTATTCCTTCTCATGTGAAATGCTTAACCAGCTGACTCGTTTCAAGACATCCAAAGGCTTCGTCATTCGTCAATATCCTTCTCAATATCGGCGAAAATCTATTTCCATTGAAATAAACAGGGGAGAGGGATGAGAGGATGTACAGGGAGGGGTTGAAGGAGTTGTGAAATATGATCCACGACGATTAAAACATGTCAACAAGAGCGTAATCATGGTGGCGGAGACGCCGCTACCGTCGGATAATTACCCCTTCGGGTCATCCGGTTGTAAAATGTCTCTTCCGGTGGGGGCTTCCTCCGAAGTGCCTCCAAACAATCACATCACGAGCGCCAACCCGTGACCCCTAAGACCCCAAGCAGAGCTTTCTCGCCTTCGGCACGGGTGAACCCCTAAGACCGGCTGTCTTTTGGGTGGAATTACGTGGGCGAAAGGCAAGTAGGGTTGCGCCCTTGTGGCGAGGCTAAGAGGGCTGAGTGTTGCACAAAAGGGTTCAAAGCGCGTGTTAACCTATTCTGATCTATTTCCTTCAGCGCGACGGGGTCTCTATTGTTTTCTGTGGGATCCCATTTTCTCTGATAAGGAGGCCCTGAATAGGCTCTTTTATGATACACAGAAGGAGAACTGGGTCGGGGCTACGAAAGGAAACATAAGAGACATGAATCTAATGACAGGGCTTGTTCCTAAGTGTATTACCTTGGAGTTATGACGCAACTTCCCGACTGCGCGTAAGATCTGTTGAGTGGTTTTCCCTCATATTTCACAGCCTGTCAAAATACGATGATCCCCCACAAGACAGCATTTGGGAACGAAATCAGTGGCTGATATTGCAGATTGGAAATTTGTAACTGGTACTTCATTATTCTTTAATAAAACTAAGCCAATTCAAATAAACCATGGAATCAAGTTTGCATTTTATATGAAATGAGAAAACATTAACACGGATATCAACATTTCATACCAAAGCAGTACACAGTAATGACATTGCAATGATTATATACCGTCATTTATAACCTATAACCTACTTCTGAAATATTTTACGAATAAAAGAGATAAAAACTGTAAAAAGTGCAATAATGTTCCTATCAAATCTCTATTATGTGAATGTACTCAGAGCACCACAGCACACACACACACACACACACACATGTATATATATATATATATATATATATATATATATATATATATATATATATATATATATATATATATATATATATATATATATAGAGAGAGAGAGAGAGAGAGAGAGAGAGAGAGAGAGAGAGAGAGAGAGAGAGAGAGAGAGAAATGTAGTAATTGACTATAAATCAATTGTGGAGGAAAAGCTTGAAAACAAAATGCTTTTCCCTCGACTACAAACTGCAAAGCCTGATCCTCTTACGCCCGTTGGCGCTAAATCGCTCATTCACTTGGTTTACAAACTGCCTTTACTATCCATTGACGTCAAAAATAAGTGTTTTGTGGTGCATATCGGATCTAGTCTATTGTTCCATCTAAATACTTAGAGGCCAATTTTCTGTATCCATGTACCAAATTGAACTGAACGTCTGCTATATCTGCCTTGGCAATAAGAAGACATTTCACTTTAATTTTTCAGTGTTATTGTTCTCATGTTTCTCTGTAGGGTGCCCCTATATAACGGTGCATATATCAAATGAACTTGAGTCATTTTATATGTAAATATAAACATATTTGGACACAGGACACATTTGGTTCTAGATACCGCCTCACATAGCGAGACCGGATTTCAATCTCACGGAGGGTTAAAATGACTTTGTCACGTTTCATGGAAAATCCGTTGTGAATCTATTGACTAGAGTAAAAGGTAAGGAGCTTGCAACGTTATCACTCAAAATAATTACTGGAAATTGGAATGTATACACACATACACACACACTTCTACATCTTGACTTTGCAAATAAAGTTCGAATCCTTAAAGTACATACCATAACCAAGAAAGCAATCTGAGAGTGCAGACCTCCACCACGGCAGCTTATATCTCGAAACCAGCTTGTCTTAGGGTTAATTCGGTAGACCTTTGGTTCGACCCTGTCCTTTGAGCTAGGGCCTTCAAAACTGAATCAGTTCCACGTCTCAGCTTAACAATTAAATCCTGAAAGTTTCACTACTTCTATGAGTAAAATTGTGGCCACGAGGTTGTTCAAACAAACAAACAAAAAGACAAAGAGGGGCAAAAAATATAACCTCCTCCCAACTTCGTTATTGAGTCTGTAACACATTTATTATCATTTGAATAAATTTAAATTACGAGTGTTAGTGATAAAATTATTACACACAATGTATATATATATATATATATATATATATATATATATATATATATATATATATATATATATATATATATATATATATATATATATTATTTGCTAAGCTACAACTTTATTTGGAAAAGAAGAATACTATAAGCCCGAGGGCTCCAACAGGGAAAATAGCTCAGTGAGGAAAGGAAATAAAGAAACTACAAGAAAAGTAATTAACAATCAAAACAAAATAAATTAAGAACAGTAACAGCATTAGCATATTTCATGTATACACTATAAAAACTTTAAAAAAACAGGATGAAGAGAAATAGGATGGAATAGTGTGGCAGAGTGTACCCTTGAGCAAGGCAACTCTATCCCAAGACAGTGAAAGACCAAGGCAAAGAAGCTATGGCACTGCCAAAGAACGAAGAACAATGGTTTGATTTTCTCCAAGAAGAGCTGCTTACCCTAGCTAAAGAGTCTCTTCTACCCTTACTAAGAGGAACGTAGCCACGGAATAATTACATTGCAGTAGTTAACCCCTCGAGCTAGGAAGAATTCTTTGGTAACCTCAGTGTTGTCAGGTGTATGAGGACAAAGGAGAATATGTAAAGAATAGGCCAGACTATTCGGTGTCTCTGTAGGCAAAAAGGAAATGAGCCGTAACCAGAGAGAGGGATCCCATGGGTATCATATGTTTGCTAAAGCAAATCTGTCTTGTACAAGATTAATGCATACAATTTATATAGTAGATGATGTATCTACACTTTTGTAATATCAAGTCAATAAAGTAATAATAATAGTACTGTCTGGGCAGTCAAAGGACCCAATAACTCTCTAGTGCTAGTATCTCAGCAGGTATCTGGTGACCTGGCCAACCTACTGCCTAATATATATATATATATATATATATATATATATATATATATATATATATATATATATATATATATATATATATATATATATATATATATATATATATCCCGTCACGGTGAAAGACATTGTCAAACGTATGACTACTCAGTTTCTCTCCATCCACCAGGTAGGAGGAGGAGTAGTCATACCCTGGTGAGAGGAAGTACCCCGTGAGGTAGTTAGGAAAGGGTGAGAGGGTAGGAATGCTTGAATCTGTGTGTGGGCGCGCAGTGTGCGTATCTCTAAATATTTAACCCTAATTTTTGACGGGTTGCGTACACCAGAACATTGAAAAAAATATTATATATATGTATATATATATATATATATATATATTATATATATATATATATATATATATATATATATATATATGCACTATCTGCTCGCAAGTTGAATTAAATCAAAACGGAGCAAGAAAGAAAGTGGATAAATTGAAGTCTCATCATTTACGGGTTGTTCCCCATTACGCCTTTCCATTTCCCTTCGAACCCCCCCCCCCTCTCTCTCTCTCTCTCTCTCTCTCTCTCTCTCTCTCTCTCTCTCTCTCTCTCTCTCTCTCTCTTTCCTGCACATATCGTGAGACAATAATTCAGTCTCCACAATAACATTGTTACAAGTGCTTAGGTATAGGAGCATTTTCTTCCATGCTTTTACATTGTCCTTCACTCAACCCAGAACATCGGAGGCAGGTTGCCTGCCATCTCCCTCCAGGAAACAGAAGCGGCGCAGGTGGACAGATGAATAATTCAGGAACACGAATCGTAAAGGCGATCATAACATACCGTAACTCGAACACCGAAAGCATACCGCTCTATGACAGTCTCTCTCCTTTTATTCCAAAGGTGAGGTCAATCGGTCGGCCACTGCCAATATGGGGGTTAAGCAACGCATGGAGTTTCAGGAGAACAGCCCAGTGATTACTAGAATGGGATAACAATGAGAGAGAGAGAGAGAGAGAGAGAGAGAGAGAGAGAGAGAGAGAGAGAGAGAGATTTCAATTAAGGAATTCATACTACACAGT
>NC_090751.1:55443554-55458554 GCF_036898095.1 Palaemon carinicauda
TGAAAGTCCTAATATTTCAAGATCAGGAAAGTACCTGGAAAATTCACGACCAAAGGTTATAACAGCATAATAAAATTATTTTTAACTATATATATTTTTTAAGTCTAAGTCTTGATCGTAGCAATCAAAATAGGCAATGTGTTAACTCAATGAATCATAGTCATGTCTTTAACTTGAAGCTTCCAATTAGGTTGCTCAAATATATCGGCTATGTTAAAATTAGTTCCCTAAGTGGGACACTTCAATATGAAATATCATCCTTATCTTGCATTAAGAAAAATGTCTTTAGCTCATGTATGAATTAAAAACAAAAGTTCATCCAATTTCAATGTAGACTAGCAACACTTGGTGCTCTCAATCTAGATCTTAACAAAGGAATTTGAAAAGAGGATTGTTGACAGGTATAGATTTGTCATATTGAATAATCTTTGTGGTATTATCGACTTGTCTACTCAAACACACATACGCACAAACTTAACACCGACGCACATAAATACAGTAGGTATAGTTGGGCTAATTAAGACCAACCCAGATTAAAAATTGTTGATACATGCAAGTAATTCATCACACCAAAAGATTGAATCCCAATTAATTCATAAGAATTAAAAAAAGACCCTGATATTTCGATAAACAAAATAGAACCTTAAATAAAAAATTAAAATAAGCATTTCTACCATTCAGTTATTGCATTTTATTTCAATCACTCACTTGATCCCTTTTATATTAAATCCATTACAGTAGCTGTGCTAACACCATGACTGAATTGAGGCAAGAGATTCACTTGCACAGACCGTCTAAATATGCTGTCAGCAAGTTACTCCTAACACCTCCTGAACGCATATTGAATCTGCCTAATGAGGTCTCTCTTTGAACACACATACACACATGTCCACTATATAATAAAGAACAAATGTCTGGCTATATACATAATCATATTTCTTTCCAGTCACGTTCAGATGCATTGCCAGACGTCTAACTAATCGGTCTCTTCAGTTCCTCGGGAAGGGGGGAGAGGAGTTGTCATATACTGGTGAGAGGGGGTGCGCACGCGTGTGTATGTGTGCCTTTCTATCTAAATATTTAGCCGTCGTCTGTGAAAGGTTGCGTACACTAATATACTGTGTATATGTATATAATTTATATGTGTGTATATATATATATATATATATATATATATATATATATATATATATATATATATATATATATATATATATATATATATATATATATATATATATTATACTCACTTTAATTTTCAACCTTTTACCTTATTTTCTCTTTTTTTACTTACCAGTATGTAAATGTTCGTGACCCGCCTAGGAACTATCCGTAGTTCTCGAGTGGGTCATGGCCCAGAGTTTGTTAACCACTGTACTAATGCCTTTGTAAAACGACATGATCTGAATACAACTAATTTCAACAGTACTTAAGCTTTCCATGAGTAAGAAGCATACAAAGCATTCAAATAATGCTAATATTACATATGTATCTTCTCTAACTATCAAATGCTACCGTAGAAACTAGCAAGTTATCAAATGACCCTAATCAGCAGATATTTTTGTTTAATTGGTGAAAGTTCATTAATCAAAAACTTGAAGCAAATTATTCTTTTGTTGAGTAGTTTGAGTCTCATTTCATTGTGTAAATTTTAGCAATCTTATCTATATTACTTTGTAATTCATACTATTTGTTTTTCTTAGTTATTTTATAATTCATTCTTTAAGCCTCAATATCTATATTCGCATTATACTGTTTTTCATAATGGGGTCCTTGGGCTTATAGCATTCTTCTTTTCCAATTTGGCTTAAAATAATAACATATTAACATTCTGTAAGAAATTCTCTATATTTCTACTGACATCATTGGGACAAATTTAATTACCTTCCGCAAAAATTAATTCCATCAACCCAATAATCATTTTTACCATCACTCAATCGTATGCCGAGAGTTAAGAAAAAAAAAAACACTATTCCTTAACCTTCTCTAAACGACAAGAAAGACGATTGGGTGCACGAAGAGAACGCATTTAACAGCCATAAAATCCAATGACCTCACACCAAGTCAGACGACGAAACGGAAGTGACTCATGATCCAATTTCAGGCAAGATAATTTAACTGGAACGTTTAAGAACTTGCCAAAGTTAAATACTTTCGCCTTTCATAGCCTAAAACAGGCATAACTTTAGCAGACTTTAGTTACCAGAAGGGTAAAATGAAGAAATGGAAATAAAATCATGAAACTTACAAAAAGCCAGTAACTTAGTGTCGTAAGTTATATATCACCATGTAAAGCCAATAAACATAATTTATCATGAGAGCTCTGGAAGATAACATACGACAATTGCAATTCTGGAAGGAAAGGTTTACTGCCTCATTCATCAAAATTACCTGCTAAGGGTAGGAGGTACACCGGGAAAATTGGGCAAATAAGCGCTTATCTAAAACCACAGCAACTACCGCCTTCTAAATTTACTTATTTTAATATCGTTACGTTAAAGCTCGATCAATTTTTCTTGTCAGAAAGACCTTTAAACTTGTGGTTTGACTTCAGTTGGCGTAATAGTCTCCGTAATAGCAAACACAACATTTAGGAGTTTACTCAAAGGACATAATAATTTCCACTTTTACAAGAACCAGCCGATAGTAACCAAGATGTTTAAGAAAATTAAACTTTACGTCTCTTCATATTTCAAAAGAATTCCATCTATCTGATTTTCGAGTTTTCAAATTGATATAGGAAACTGTCAAATTCGTCAAGATCCTCAATTTAACGACTGAAACGATGTAATTGTCATAATGCTAAACTATCGTCCTACTCTCTCTCTCTCTCTCTCTCTCTCTCTCTCTCTCTCTCTCTCTCTCTCTCTCTCCTCATAATGTGTGTTGTGTTGACTCTAGAAAATTTCTATTACAAACACACAGCTGGAAATTCCTCTAAGAGAATGATAGGTGGAAAGTATCCCATATCCGGTGTGGAAGAAGAGGGTTTTATAAGGCTAATGAAGCCTTTGTCTCGCTTTTTATCTTTTGAGTTTCGGGCGTAGGTTAATGAAGCTGTTTATGCTCATCTTACTTGAACATCGACCTTTTTAATGGCTGTCATAAGAGGTTAAGATCTCTTGTCTGCAAATCGTTGAATGTTTATCTCTTTTAATTAATGCTGACAGAAAGGAAATAAACCAAACATAACTATTCTTGAAACCTTGAATGCAGAGGGCGTTGGGGCAGGCCTTCCCCAGAGCAATGCAAGGTTATATGACCAATGACAGCATGAGCCTTTGAATGGAGGAATCTAGACTTTCAAGAACACTGGCATAATTAGCATTTCTTTACAAAACAAAGATAGGTTTCTTTAATGACTGAGCACTTATAATAATTATTCAAAATTTCTCATGCCGACAACTTAAGAGAGCATGCAAATTCTTTTGATTTTTTTTACATTTCAGATATATATAAAAAGAAAATTGCATTACTTGATATTCTACGTAAATAGAACGAAAAAACAGAAATCGATGAATGGGTGCATTTGCCATATCAGCAAAACTATTTTCACGTCACGATAACGCAAACTCATTCCTAAAATTCTAATAAATAGCTAAGAGTAAATTTATGTCTTCTACGACAAATAACATTTTAGATGATATAAAAATTCTCTCTCTCTCTCTCTCTCTCTCTCTCTCTCTCTCTCTCTCTCTCTCTCTCTCTCTCTCTCTCTCGCTCTCTCTCTCTTCCCCCACCCCCACACACACACAAACACACTTTAGAAGACTACCTCCTTACATCCCTACAGTTAATATACACTTAAATGATTGAGCAAAGAAAGAAAGTGCTGTGATTACTTACTGGGATACCTGGAAAACAGTTCCAGGACTCAGCATGAGATTGGCAAGAAAAACATTGAAAAATTATAAGGAATAAAACAGAGGGTGGGAAGAAAAAAGAGAGACTAAAAGCTTTTAATAATTATGGCAACAAAATGGATGGGTTTTCGTCGTGACAGTCAGGAGGTGGATTAAATTCGAGTTGATTTGCCATCGAGGTGGTAAAGGAATTAACTAATTTAATATACCAGCATGTTGTCTCCAAGATGAGTTTTAGAAATAAGAATAAAGAGAGATAATGTCTACTATATCTGAATTTTAGAGAACCTATTACAATAAAAAAAAAAGAATGAGTTCATTATAATCACTTGATTACACCAGTGCAGAAAAACATATTTTTATTTGGGTGTTTCGGAGAAATGACATTGTAGTTAATCTAGTCGAAAATGTTATCGTCATGGCATAATGACAAGCACCAGGAAATAGAAATGGTCAAATGAGCAATATCAAGCAACAAATGCATTTAAATGTAAGCATGCACCTATCCCTGAACCCAATTAATAACAACCTCATCAAAAACGAATCATGCGCACTTTGACCTTCCCATTTTTAGAGATGCACTGTGGGAAACGGAATCTAGGAGCATTGAGTCTACAGGGCGTTAGCATGAGATTCCCCTTCATGAAAGATTTTTTTTCTTTTTTAAACCAAAGCTTATTTTAATTTGTGTTCCCAAAACTATCCATATTCAAAGTAGAGGTTAATTTGTTTGTTCCCCCTTACTAATAACCAAAGTTTAGTTTAATTTTTATACAATTAATTTAGTGATTTTCTTATATTTGCAGACCCTTATTGTCAAAATTATTCAATCGGTTGCCTGAAAATTTTTCTCTGTTTACCTCTGGCTATCTTATATGATATCTAAATATTTAAAATTCTTGGCTAACAAATACATTAATTTAAATTGCAATGATCATTCACCATATAATTGTTAATCTCATCAATTATATTCAATATATGAGTTCTCAGTCCTGAGAGAGAGAGAGAGAGAGAGAGAGAGAGAGAGAGAGAGAGAGAGAGAGAGAGAGAGAGAGAGAGAGAGAGAGAGAGAGAGAGAGAGAGAAGGGGGGGGGGAGTTTTAGCATAAATTTCTGATCTTTCTCGGCTGTTTATTTTTTTTTTATCCATTAAAGGCATTCTATTGTATAAAAATTTTGCTGTTTAATTTAAAAGTATTTTTTACCTTTCCCTATAACAATCTAGAAATTACTGGCAGGAACAATAATAATGATAATAATGTACAATCATGGTCCATTCACCTATATGAATTTTACGAATACTGTTATCTGCACTGGCATAATCAGAGTTCAACAATCTCATTCCATTTTATAAAATGTAATACACAGGCGACTGTACTGTCGGCGCATTCTCCCATAGTATTAAAACCTCTAGAACTGCTTCCTTTATTAGAAGCTCCCACTGTCTGCAATAATCATTAGCTCAAAAAATGAAACTGCTTCCATCTATTACGGCAGGTACATTGACGCTGATTGGCTCTCGCAATGCTAGTCCATTATCTATTATTCACTAACAGGTATTTTTTTTTAAAGGAATTTAATATTAGAATAAAAAAACATGACGGAAAATGAGATACAGTAACATGCAGGTTCTTATACATTTACCTATATATTCAACAAAGTCTACGACAACGTGGTCACATATATTGAAAAGAAGACATAGCCGCTAAAACGTAAATAACTATCTGCGGTAATGTACAAACATTGTAAAGCAATAAAACACACAATGGAAACGACCACAGTATTATTCTTTTCTCCGAGGGGCATTTCTTCAACATAATCAGCAATATAAAGAAAACATTATGAACATCATCCCAATTTTAACAATTTGATTAGAAGGATGAAGGACCTAATTTAATATGCACCGTCGCACAGCTCGCCTTTAGTCCATAATAAATAAAGCCACTTATCGGGCATTCAAACATACTCCTGGGGGTGTTAACCTCCCTATCTGAATGTAGAGCATATCCCTTCCTCGCCAACAACGTCGACGCGAGAAAGCCAACGACACTTCTCGTACGTCAGTAGCAAGAAGGACTTTCAGGAAGCTTGCTTAGACTTGGGTATGAGGGCGCCCCTGCTGGGCCAGTAAAGGATTCAGTGACAGGTCAAGCGAAGCGCGCAACACTCCTGATATTATCTGCCGTTATATATGCCGAAGTAAGGAGGTGACTGGCGGCGTGCTCTATAAATGTTAAGTGTCTCGGAATCGCCCTTGATTAATGCCGAAAGATCTCTTAATTAAACTGATTACCTGCGAGGTAAAAAATTACAAAGTAATCTAATATATGCTTCACCACAGAAGTTATGCACTTTATTGCGCGATACCATTCGGTCTACTAAAATATGAGACTTGATTTCATCATAAATAACTTCAATTGAATAAAGCAATAATTGAATGTCTAGGCTATCAGACTCCGAGTTTAAAACTACCCCGGTATACTAAACAGCGATTGTCTTGATGATGCCAGTCATAAACAGGAACCACATAAACTGAGAGAGAGAGAGAGAGAGAGAGAGAGAGAGAGAGAGAGAGAGAGAGAGAGAGAGAGAGAGAGGATGCATTTCGATGTATCAAGAGAAAAGCTGTAAAAACATTATTGATAATCCACAGCACTGCCTGCCACACAAATACATACATAGAAGTCAGCTAACAAATGAATATAATAAAACGATAACTGCTCAAATACTATGACGAAAACCAGCAATGCTATAGCAATCACTTATACAAAGGGGCGGGGAAGAGACATGGATTGGTGAGGGAATGAGCGATAAGGCTTAACAATGCAAGTCAAGAATAAAAGTAAGAGGCTGCAACCGATACAGAAATATATATATATATATATATATATATATATATATATATATATATATATATATATATATGTATTATCAAGTAAATTCATATTTGTTCTGAATCCTACTAGCAGCTGATGATCATCTTCAAATGACCCATTAGATCTTAAGAAGAGCAGAAATTTAAATATGGAGAGAGAGAGAGAGAGAGAGAGAGAGAGAGAGAGAGAGAGAGAGAGAGAGAGAGAGAGAGAGAGAGAGATTATAATGTACCTAATTACACCTATATAAAAATTCCATTATTCAAATCAATGAAAGAAAAATTAAACAAGAGAATTCCACTTTCCAACCTTTCTTCTAAAAAGGAAGGCAGCATATAATCAATAATACATCACAGCGTTTATTCACTGAATGATGAAATCTGAAGAAAAAAAAATCACGATGGGTTAAGGCGAAAATTAGATAATAGCAAAGCAAGCAATGCGTAAATCACGCGCAAAGACTAGATATCACGAGTGAAATAACGGGATACCCCCTCGTTACCACCGTGATTGACAGCCGAACTAGGGTGTTTAAACACCTACTTTTCATCTAGAGAGATTTCCCGAGACGATGGAGGGTGTCCATGATGCAGAGCCTCTTTTACGATCGGACGATAAATCACACACCCTCAATTATCGTCTTCGCTATCAACCCTATATTATCGGGTCTCTTGCAACAATGGACCTTCCTTTTGCATATCTAGCCCGACATTCATTTTCCTCTCGTTATTTGTTTAGGTTTTCCTTTATGCTCCATAGAAGGAGATGCGTGATTTTACTGTTTGCCAACTGAGCCACTGTACTAGAAAAAGGTTTATATAGTATATATATATATATATATATATATATATATATATATATATATATATATATATATATATATATATATATATATATATATATATATATATATACACGCACACACACACACACACACACACATATATATATATATATATATATATATATATATAAATATATATGATAAAGAAAACAATTTCGGGACTTATATGCTAATTTTTCGTTAAATGTCGGTATTATTATTATGATTATTATTATTATTATTATTATTATTATTATTATTATTATTATTATTATTATTATGAGAAAAAAAAATACATTTGTAAAAATCTCGTGCCTTACACACTAGCTTGGCTAATAATAATAATAATAATAATAATAATAATAATTTTAATAATATCCAAAATGACATCTGTATTGAATTAATACTTCAGTACAATGCAAAACACGCAGTACTTCTAAAATGGTAATGGCCAAATAATAAATATTCAGTAATAAAATTTACCAATCTGCAAATAACTGATCCTGCTTTTAAATCTAATAATTTTCATATCTACTTTGTCCTTGTAACCGCGTCATGCGTTTAATAATAAATACCCAACAATTTTCCAATCTGAAGAGATCTTAGGGAAACTTCGTTGCCTTCAAGACCTACAATCATGCTCATTCCGCTTACTCTTCAAAATTCATAAACGTACACTTGCTGTATAATTGCACATACAGTAATATGGTGGTGGTATAGTATATGATGAGCCGAACGCAATGGATGAAAAGAAATATAGGAAATTTTGAAAAGCATGCAAGAGGAGAAAGCTTAATAAAGGTTGAGTATAAATAATCGATAAACCTAAAGATTTTGCCTAACAAATTCAAGATACGAGCCAGATGCTGAACACCAAATAAAGGAATTAATGATTGAAAATATTTCCTGAAAACAGATCAATCTCAAGAATCTTAAAAATACTTGGTATACCGATTTTTTTTTTTTTTTTTTTGTGAAATTGGGATAGAGATAGGCAGGATACATTTTTCAAAGGTGAATGTAGATTATAATTTTAAATGAGTAGTACGTAGATAAAGAAACATTATCAATGTAATGATTTGGGACGGAGTTTTAGGGCTTGACTTTAATTCACACAATTTTCACCATACACTAAAACAAGTTTGATCTCTTCAGATATTTTACAGTCACAGGCATATAGTCAGAAGTTGAGATCATTGGAAAGTGTGTGTAAGAGGCAATTGTAAAGTATTTTTACATTATATAATTCAGTATCACCCACGGGTGTAGCAACAGGAGGTGGCGGGTGGCACTTGGGCCACCAAATATAAAGTACATAAATGCCTTATTCTTCCTTTCCTTGCATTTTGGATTGTTCGATTTTGAATGAAGAATTTAAAGGAACAAAATATACCCAAATTAGCATTATCACTCTTAGGAAATTCTTTTTTTTCCTAGAATTTGCGGTTAATTTCTTAAATATGTAACTACTTCCTTCCGCGGACTTTCCTTGAAATTTGAAATTAATTAATAAATATCTGGGTAGCAGTAACATTTTGCTCGCTTTACTGTGACTTGACATTAGCTAATGTTCACAATGTTTGTTTTAATCTATATACAATATACGTAATTTCACATACAGAAATGCACATAATCAAGTAAATATGACAAAAAAATATTTACACTCATTGTCTAATTCATATCTAATTCTGATGTCATCCGTTTTGATTATTACCTAATGTTAAGTTTATTTCCGATTACGTGAGATTCGTCTTGTCAGTTTCCTAGTGATTTACAGAAATAAAGATAACCAAACATGCAACCAATACCCAAACATTACGTTACCCAAAATCAAGTTTATCTTGGGGAAATACACAATTAAAAAGAACCTTAACCAATTTGGCATTTATTAATTTCATTTCAACACTATACAGTAAATTTTGTACGAGATAATCAAATATAATAAATTAAGTTTTAGAGGATAATAATGCAATTGAATAAGAAAATATCTGGTAGAAGCAAATTTTACAGTAAAGCCACCATTTTGAATATTGTGTTATGTGATTTTAAAGTTACAATGAATACAAGAACTTCTGTACCGTACAATGTGACATTGCTAATTGCTTCTCCTGATAAAAATAATTCTGGTTATTTTGTCTTTTCACATGTAATCCCATAGTGATAGGTGAAAATATTTCATTAATTTCATAGGAGAGATTTTGTTTTTCCTCTCCCAAGCTTTCCAATGTTACTTTTAATGTTAACGCAATCGATTCAGAGTAAAACCGCCAATCATTATAATTTGGTAATCATCAAAAGGATATATTTTATACTTTTCATAACTAAGGTTGTTAATGAGGAATACTTCGGTAACCACTGGAATGGAATCTTATGCTGTGTTCATAATGATGTGTTTCAACCCTTTACATTTCCATATATAAGCATGATATGTGGTTTGGCCTTGAAAACAAGCCACTGCTAAATTCACTAACGCAGCAGCAACTAGGGAATTCCTATATTGGAAATATGGCCCTGTCTAGGACTTCAGAAAGTTACACGTTTTCACGAACCTATCGTCGTCATTTCTTACTACAAGCCTGCACCACCAAAAATACTATGATACATTCTACGCTAAATTTCTTTTACTACATTCGCCTCTCCTATCATATATTAAGCAAACCGTTTTCCTTCATAGATTCACACTCTTCTTAAATTCGCATTTAACATCTAAACTCCAATTGCACAGAAACAGTTGTTTCAACAATCCCCCATATATCCGCATCTTCTTAAAGATATCTAACACTGTAATACATCAAAATTTAGCCATAGGCTTAAGAAAAATATAGTAATGTTTACACACATACACACACAAACATATATATATATATATATATATATATATATATATATATATATATATATATATATATATATATATACATATTGTATGTGTACACGAATGCATTTTGGAATGTTAAGAGTAGGCTATTTTCTCCATAACTTTCATATTCATCTATGAGACTGACCTCTTCCTTCTAAGATCTCGTAACCCCATCGCTATTCCAGGGGTTTTGACCACCTCTACGAGATTTTCCCTTACGCAAATTAGAGAAGAGGGAGGAAAAGATTTAAAGATGGCGCTTTTTCATGACTTATTTTATGCTAAACAAGTGATCCATCTCGTCGTGGGACGAGAGCCGTGTTGTTAGGACACGGGTGAGACGGACGGTTATCCAAGGCGTTGGTTTCCAGAGTTTGAATCAGTGCTCCGATCGCAAGACCTTTAGGGAATATATGGGCCATTGGAGGTCACTCCCTCAGATGAATTGCTTCTAAAAGCCCTTTGGGAGGAAGAAGGTCGGAACCACAGGGGTGATGGATGGGGACAGGGAAGAGGAGGGAAAGTAGTAGGATGTATGGCTGGAAAAGAAAGAGGAAGGGATGGGAGGAAGAAAAAGAGGCGATAGAGTACAGGATGTAAACATAGGAAATAAGAAAGGGGATATTTGGGAGGTAAAAGTCTATAATGAATAGCATTTGTAAACAGTGACAGGGGAAAGCAGTTCCCATGAAGAGACCATAAACGAGTCTGCAAATTTAGTTAGGAAGCAGTCAGAAATTTTGGTCAATATTAGTTTTGAAACCACCAAATCCAAGATGTTTCTTTCATTTTTTTTTAATAGGCATTGTCAAATTAACAAATCGAGATATTAAGCTGCCAAAAGTGCTTAATGTACCTTTTTAAACATTGCATTAATACATACAGCAATAACACAAATACGCGCGCTTACTCACACACGGACACACACATTATATATATATATATATATATATATATATATATATTAACAGTATATATATATATGACATATACACACACATATTTTACACTAGTGTATAAGTCTCATCAAAACGACGGCTAAATATATGCACACATAGATTCAACCCTTCGCCCTACAACTTTCGTTTCTACAACCCCTCTTACCACTGTATGACTACTAGCACTACCGTCTACCCGAGGGACGGGGAGAGATTAATAATTATACGTCTGGCAATGCCGCTGAGCGTGACCGAAAATATATATATATACAGTATGTGTATATATATATATATATATATATATATATATATATATATATATATATATATATATATATATATATCCAGACACTTGTTCTTTATTAAACGTGGGTTTAAAAGCTGTTCATCTTAATGTTGTTACTCTACTTAAAAATATTTAATTTTTCCTTTTTTTCTCTCCTCACTGGGTTATTTTCCCTGTTAGAACCCCTGGGCTTATGGCATCTTGCTTTTCCAACTAGAGTTGTAGCTTAGCAAGTAATAATAATAATAACAATATCGTTCAGGAATGAGGCTATATTCGCCGCAAAGATTCCAGACTAAATCAGTCAATCACGTTATCTCCTACGTTAGCAGCGGTCAAAATACATCTTACAAATTTCAAACTAAATTAACTTAAAATCAATTCAAGGGGCTGGATTTTGACCGCGGTTAATGCAAGAGACAAAATGATTGGCTATGACGTCATCAGGGGGTGGGGGTTATTTCGCACGGAATCTCCGAGGAAACTATAGTTCTGAGTATTTTTCTCCTCAATGGGAACCACCACAGTCGACTAACTACGATTTACAAGGGTGATTCTAATGCATTTCAGCTTCTTTGGAAATTTAATCCGGGACCTTTAGCTGGTTATGTAAATGTCCTGCCATGAGGTCATGTGTATGCTTGCATGTACTGCATGCATATTGTACAAATTCATACATAGACTAAATATTTACAAAAGGGAAAGAAATATGTACAATATCATGGAGTCATAAAGCATACGTGTTAATATTGTCATATATAAAGCGTTTAAAAATGGGACTGGTTATCCCTTCGTCATCTTGACGCCCGAAATAGAATACAACATACCCGTAGGCCTATTTCCACCTACGTTGGGGTCAAATGAAGATCAATAAAAATCCAGCTCCTTAAATATTCATATCTTCGTTCTAGAACCTCCTTGGTGATTTAGGAAGGTATGTAATTACAACACTTTCTTAAAACTTCATAACAAAATCCCTGAGTAATCCAAAACACTTAAATTATTGGTGGGCTAAAGACGATGATTTTAATTAAACATGCTTAGGCCAAAAAAGCAAATAAACCAGACACTCGCTATAGTGAGAGCGTGCTCCAACGCAAACACTTAAGAGAATTTCCCAGTTTCTTAGTCTTTATTCATTATTCAATACAACTCTCCAATTTCTAATGCAATATTTTCAAACTGCATATCTTCATCCATGTTAATCGCTTTCATTCTTGGTTACTATTGTTGATAACATGTAATAACCGTTTCCTTACTAGTTACTTCTTGAGGGATACAATTTCATTTTTTTTTTTTTTTTTTTTTTTTTGCTCATTGGCCCGAGACATTTTCCCCTCCATTCGTGAGTTCCGAAAGTTGTCTGAGGAAGAGGGAGGAAGGTAGATGGAAGGGGGAGGTGGAGGAGGGAAGGTCAAAAGATTTTGTATTCGAATCTCGCGTGTTTACCCGCTCCTTCATGGGCTCTGCATACTATAATTACCGTTTCAAGAGAGACGGATCGTTTCCATAGAAAGATGGGATTGAAAAGAGAGATGCCCTCACGGCCTCATTCACCCGTTCTCTTCAGTCCCCACCTTACCCCACCCACACAAATCTTTTTTTTTTTTCTTTTTATTCTTAGCCCAAGGTCGACATTACCTGAATTAAGTCCAAGAGCTATCTATATGGCATTTCCCACAGTCACCCACATCCCCTGTAATACAAATACTACTTTTAAGAGTTATCTTAAAAACAATTATGATTAGGCTATATATAATGATATGAACAATAATATTATTTTGTTATAACTCTTGCAATCATGGGAGACACGGCAGGTGAGGTAAAACAAGTCATCTGCCACCCACATCACTACTACTACTACTACTACTACTACTACTACTACTACTACTACTACTAGTGCTCTCCAAAAATTTAGAAATACTTAGAATATGAACAATAATGAAAATATATTATAGCTATTTTCACACATGGAAATGCACTAATACGATGAAAGTAAATTTGCGTTTTGTGAATAATAATTCTAATAATAATAATAAGAATAATAATAAAAATAATAATAATAATAATAATAATAATAATGATAATAAATAATAATACTAATAATAAAACTAATAATAAATAATAATAATAATAATAATAATAATAATAATGATAATAATAAAAATAATAATAATAAAAATAGTAATAAAAATAATAGCCAAATAATAATAACTATAATAATAATAATAATGATAACAATAATAATATCACTGATATAATATTGATAACGCCTACTATACTTTTGATATTTACTGCGAGGCAAATTTAACCGTGTTTTAACAGTTTTTATATGTGCTTTGGCCCTTCAATGATAATAATATTAATAATATTAACAATAATAATAACCATCATCATCATCATCATCTTCTTCTAAACTAAATGTTTATTACATGAGCTGTGTTATGGGTATATTAATCAAAATATAATGTAATCCATTGAATGACTTATTCTGAGCCCCCCGTAAATAATCTATTGCCGCTCTTGGGATGATTCGCTACATTTATATAAGACTGAATTTTTCCCCACAAAATGGTCTTTAAAAGTTTTCCACTTAAAACCTCTACCTTTGAAATAATTCAGGTGATTCAAAGTCAAAGTTCACAGACGAAAGTGTAATTTTAGATCATCAACATATCCACTACTGAGACGGGATTGTGACAATAATAAAAATCACAAATCGCCGATTGATAATAAAAAATAGAATAGTTAACATTGGCCAAGTTCGGAACTAGATTGTCAACAGCATCTAAACAAATTGATTGGTCCCCTGGTACGTGACCGAAATAAAAAAAAAAAAAAAAAAAAAAAATAGTTCGAAATTCAACAAACACCAAAATCTAAAAGGATGCTTTGAGCAGCAACAAACTTACGGTATTTCATCCACATCGGTTCGTATTTTCTTTTCTAAAATGTTTCCTATACCAAACCTGACATAATTACACTTAAAAATAATTCGGCTGTACCACACCTATCATTTCTCATGGTTTTATCAAAATTTGCTTACATACCAGAATAATTCATAAAACTTAGAAAAAAGTTCAATATAGATCTGGCATAACTTTCATTGTACTGATTTTTAAATTAGACATATTCATCACAAACATTTTTTTTTTCTCTGGATTAGGATCAGCTATAAAATCTAATGAATTAGTATCTAACCTGTGGCAGACTAGACCTGAGGAAGAATAATGAAAAGATAGAATAAGAAAATAACCACTGCATATTATTAACAGGTTTAGCAACACAAGCATAACAATACTGCTGATATAATAATGAAATGGTCTTTACCAAGTACCAGAAAATAAATGTTCAT
>NC_090751.1:55463554-55468554 GCF_036898095.1 Palaemon carinicauda
CTGCAACAAAGATATTTGGTCCTATTGGTGTGAGCCATACAAGAACAGCACACGTGTCTCATGACTTTTATGCTATCGGTGACTAATAACAGTGCTTGGAAGAGAAAAATCCAAGTATTCGTTTTAATCACGATAACAATTACTGTGGTGAATCAATCACAACCGGTGTCCTTGATCCAGGTATTGATCATCGTTTATACTAAAAACTTCTGCTCCAATATTGAATCAACACTGGATATTTAACGTTAATGTTATTGTTCCGTTGTATCCAAACATTGCCTCATCACAAACGAGGCGACTTCACACAACGACTCTATACTGTAGAATTAAGAAATCCCGGAGCTACATAGCTGAGTGACTTTTCTCTCCCTCTTCTATAAAGCTGTGATATTTTGTTCTAACTCTTGGTTTTCCGTTAAAAAGTAGGTCTAATGCTAAAAGGCCTTTCTATCTATCAAGCTATAATTCTTAATTTTCCGCCTTGAGTGAAACAAAGGCATCATTGTAATATTTATATGTATGTGTATCACATATAGTGTTTTTTTTTTATTTTACTTCTTCCCGTTTCATTTCATTCGTATTGTTGTCCGACCTGTTTCTACTTTGACTTCATTGTTCTACTGCAAGGTTTTCCCCCAGTTGCATCTGAGCGCTGGATGGCCTTGCTGGGCCCAGCGCTGAGCACACAGTATATCCCAAATACAAAATCAGTTCATTACTGCAATTTTGGAATTATATTTCATGATATAACAGAATCATGACTAGTAAATTCTTTGCGGGTAATGAGTAATTTTTATATCTATATATATACATATATATATATATATATATATATATATATATATTATATATTATATATATATATATATATATATACATGTAAGGTTTTGGAGAACGACAGTATTGAAAATAGAACTAGGGATACCAAACTTATTTTGGATGTTTCACAAGCTATCATCACGTCAAGCAAGGTTACTGCAAGGCGTTTCGGAGACAGTGGTCACTTTTGCAGAGACAACAGAGTTACTGGTAGTTATAAGAAATACATATCAAGGACAATAAAGATGCGTTAATTCTTGGTGAGCTAACGCCACCATTGATAATCAGACTTTAAAAAGTATTGAATGATCGTTTTAAAAGCAAATTTCTTGAAACAAGCAGACAATGCAATACATCTGAAGAGGAAAGAAACTGTTGCAACTTTAATACTAGATAATGAACCTGGACGAGAACAAACTCAAATCTGTGAGATGACAAACAAGTTCTTCAACGTAATATGACACACACTTCCACTTTAGGATGGAATTCCTTCTGGCAATAACAAAACAAGTGCGCTCCAATTGATCCACGTTTCTGTCAATAAAGCTAGTTCTACTGCACGGATGAGCATTTTTTCTTTTTCGTTTAACTTTAGAATATAGTAGGAATGATATACATGCTATATAAAGCTGCGTATGAAACACATGAATTATTCAAAACAATAAAATGAAACTAGTGAATGCAGATGAAAGACCTAGATACTCTGTATTCCATTCGTGAAACACCAGCTATCTGACCTTGCACGAGAGAGAGAGAGAGAGAGAGAGAGAGAGAGAGAGAGAGAGAGAGAGAGAGAGAGAGAGAGATCAAATACTAGCAAGCGAAAAAGTCTGTGCATGTCATCCTTCTGAACAGAGAAACTTGGAAAAATCTGGAGCATGTTATGTGCAAACGCCTTTTAACCTTTTACTCTCATGTACATAACCTGACCAAGCGAACCTGGGTATCTCTGGATTTCCAGGTTTTCGGGGAAGTTGTGAAAGTGGTGTCGACGGGAAGTGCCACAACGGGTAAACACATTACTTCTTATCAAAGGAAGACATACATAAGATTATATACAATACACAATGGGTTTGTCACCTCCAAGCCAAGTAATTGTATAAAAATATTTTTTTTTTTTTACCACCAAATACGTTGCACTTGTTTATGTAAAAACTAAATAGGACAGTCGAAATTACCAAACAGAACAGGAAACATTGCCCAAGCAGTCGCCTCTATCAAAAACAAAGAGGAAGAAGTGTGAAAAATAAAAATAAATCATGCTGTCTGTAAAAAAAGAAATTTAAAATTTTATAAATTTTACTCACACAAAACCTAGATTATTAAACAAATCAGCCAATGAACAAATTAAATATATGTTTTTCTATGTAAAGATTCTCTAGAACTAATCCTGAGATAACCATCGTTAGAGTGAATTTTCAACATCTCTGTCTCAGGACCTCTATAACTCGATATATAATTTTCCAAACTGCAACGTTTTAAGGATCAATTGCCCGGCAAGGTGGATTTATTGAATCTCCTCCTGCTAAGAACTGTCTCTTTATACCTTGTTCAGTTTCCTTACAGATGGCCATAAAAGATACAAAGAATAATAATACCACATCTGGTTCCTCTCTGTCGTGGCTATGTCCTGTGATCCTGATTCACACACTACCCGTGAGGTCTGGACCTCACGATAATTATAATGATACTTTAAAAGCTCTTTTTATCTTATCTTGCCTTGTTTAACATTCAACATCGTTGCTCCTGCCTTAGCTGGGAGTAATTACAGTTAAATATTACAGCCATTCACCTGTGTCTATCTCCTGAATGACTTGTTGAATAATTGGAGAGGCAATCAAGCACCCTTTTTTGGCTTTGCAGAAGAAATTACCATTCAGTGCAACCAGACCATTAGTGATGAAAGGAAAGAAAAAAAAAGAATAAAAATAATTATTGAAGTCATTTATGGAGGCGAAAAATTCTTCTTCAGAGACACACTATGAAGTGACATTGACAAGTATAAATAGATAAGCAGAGAAAGGAAAGCGGTGATAAAAGTTTTAGTTTAGATTTACTATCACCGAAGAGTTAAACAACAACAACCATTATTTCACTGATTACAACTATTATCAAAATTAAAAATACTCATGATGCAAATCATGGCCACATTTTTTCAACAAGCCATATCAAGATTGGACAATAAAATTATCTTTTTTCCTGCCAAGGCAAATTTCTTTACAAGCCAAATGTAGTAAAATATAAACCATTATAACCCAATTTAGATACACAATCAAAAGCAAGGTCCAGAAAAAATCAGAAAGTCGTCACGGGACTCTTGAAAGTGGCTTAATTGTATTGCCATTGACAATACGCGTCGTACGACATCGTGAACGGAATTCACGATGAATACTAATCATAGTCGTTACGATGGGAACGTCTATATATAGAGACAAAGAATATCAGTAAGTTAACTCCAACAATTTAAGAAATTAATTTATGCCTTTTCCACTAATATCATTAGCACAACTACCATTATTCTTCTTATTCATAATGAAAATTTACAATTACATAAAATTACGAAATAAAATGCCAGGAAATGAAAAAAAAAGAAGTTTCCACTGGATATAACGGCTAAGGGAGACGAATAACATCAGCAGCAACAACAGAGAGAAACTAAAATAATGGCTACGCATTAATGTATATAACAAATAACAATAAATATATATATCAATACAATAAGCAGCAAATAAAAACAAAGCGTTTATGCCTATGTAGAATTAATATCAAACATCAGTGGATCTGTATATCGCACAAAAGAATTAAAACTAAAACCACAAATGAGCCATTAATGAGTGCTCGACGTGCCATTGGGTAAGAGAACCAAAATATACGATTGTGGAACAACCATTGTACAAAGCTTATGATTTACACCTTTGTTTAAACATAATACCAAACTCACAGCCTGTTTCACATAAACAAACTTCTAGGGGAACCTTAAATGATCAAGGGGCAACGAATAGTGAGGCAAATATTTTAATTAACTATGCAAAATAGGATTAAATGTAAGGTATGCTGCTCATCCTCAAGTAACATTAATGTACAATATATACTCTGCAAAAATATAATCTCGTAAAAGATATCAAAAGTAGAATTTCGCCTCAATATAAAAAATCCACATTTTCTCACATATGTAGTAATTTACATTAAACACAAAATTTTCATATTTAAGTCACACCCCATAAGTGAATTGAAGCTAATAAAAAAATTAATATAATAAAAGAAAAATAGATATACCAATAACAAGAAAAATCTTGGGTTATGCATTCATAATTATCAAAAAATAAACTACACCAACAAAGAAATTATACCCATCCATAAAGTTGAAGGGGGGGGGGGGAGAGATGGAGATGCCATTTTTCTTCGTCATGTTGGGCCATTACTATGTTTCAAAGAGTTGCATATTACTCGTGACAGGATATGCTATTAAAGTCAGTAAGCCCTGCATTTCTAAGGCAAGGCATGAATAGCCAGCGCCCACACCTTTAAAGAATTTGTGAAGATTAGTCAGGCAGAATCAATAAAATGCTAAACTGATGAATTGATTTGCATAATTTCTGAAGTTTCTGATTTTAAACACGTTATCACAAAGGCCACATAGGTCAGATAGGGCAAAGTGATACTATCTTAAAATCAATGGTGTCAAGTATAAATATATATATATATATATATATATATATATATATATATATATATATATATATATTTTACATATATACATACATATATATACATATATACATACATATATACATATATATATATATATATATATATATATATATATATATATATTTTTAAAAGACAACACACATTTCTTCCCTTAAGAGGAAGTGGGTGAAGTAAGACTTTTGGGTTTTAGCAATCATTTAGGGATAAAACTGCAACTACCACTCTACTGTTCGTCACCCTGGTTGTGATCCATAAGTTATCTAACTTTCAGGTACAATTGCACATAGGAACTCCTGGTACACCTGTATTAAGCCCAGCCCACCACCTTTGCCATTTCTTCCTACACAATCTGTTTGGTTACTCGCTGTGAAGTAAGTGTGTGACAAACTGCACTTCTTTGTCCATCTCGGTAACGAATCGAAACGAGCCTTGTGAGTAACCAACAATAAAGAGAATTTCACATGGTATGT
>NC_090751.1:55476054-55493554 GCF_036898095.1 Palaemon carinicauda
CGTCGACAAACCCTTTGATTAATGAGGTGAGCAAAACATATCGGGAAACTTAAGAAGAAAGTAGTAGTGCTAGAAAACAGGCAATGCATTATACAGGATATTCAATATTTATTAACAAAAAGTTCTTAAATTTGTTGTCTTGGAAAAGTAAATAGAACTATGGAAATAGAAACGATGGCCTCAGACGGCTATGAGACCATGTAATTTAATATTGATTTAAGAAAAAATGATAATCCTACACTTATCGTCAGAGTGAAACCAGCGTCATTATCATCATCATTAAACATCATTACCATAAAGGTACCAATCATATGACTTCTTCTACTGTATATATACCCACACAAATAATACCGGACACAAAGAAAGAAAACATCTCTACTGCAAACAGCACGACCATAACCCTGAATAGCCGTGGCATAAAAATGTTGACATAATTAACCACAAGTCCCAGATAGGAGCTTGCTGTCCATCGTCCTTTCCAGTTAGCGCATTTAAAATCTGGGCGGCGCTTGACAAACATTTGGGCAAAGGGCTGTGGTCGACCTTTAAGCACAGTGGAACCTCTGTCCGCCCCTTTGAAAGTCAGCAGCAGCAACAGCAGCGGCAGGATCAAGGACTTTGATCACCTGGGAAAACAAGGGGAAGGGTTGATCTAGAAGTCATGCATTTTGGAACAATGGCTGGAATACAAACCACCCCTAGACGTAGCCCGGAAATACAATTTGGACGTTAGTTTGCAATAGAATTTTAAAAACAATAAACTGAATGTCTGCATTCCGAAAATGTATCCAGCGCAATTTCAGTTTATCGCCGAAAATACAACCGGTGCCCTGCACGCGCTGTCTTTAACTGGTGTACTGACCAGTAACTTGAAAAAAAAATATAAAGAAATTTTATGCAATGAATATGTAGCATTATTATATTTTACCTTATTTTTGAATAATTTAGAAGATAAAATCTCAAATGATCCAAAGAAAATGGAAATGCAACGCCCATTCTTTCAAAACGGTAATGTAAGTTTAGCTTAGAATAAAACGTAAAATAGATTGCAAAAAAAGTTGCATTTAAATTGCTATGAAGCATCAAACATCTAAATCATATATCAATATCAATCTTAAAAATTAGTTTATCTCGAAAGTAAATGTGATTTCATAAGCACACTGATGTCACAATAAATTATGAACCATGAAGATCAACTTCTCCTTTAAAGAACATCAAATACTGCCGGCTTAATTTCTTGAGAGAGAGAGAGAGAGAGAGAGAGAGAGAGAGAGAGAGAGAGAGAGAGAGAGAGAGAGCACGCCTCGGGAGGAAGGTACTGTACGTATGCCGTGCAAACATTCTAAATCTAATTCGCCTCTTTAATTGCCTCCGCCGGAATCTCTTTTGTTGACCGACTTTCATCGAGGGTGTGTCAAGACATCAGACAAAAGCATCGAAATTATACTTTGTTTTCAATGTAAAAAAAAAAAGTGTCGGAACATCAGACAAAAACATAAAAATTATCCTTGGTATTAAATATGACAAAAATTCTACACGCATAAAAATAAAGGTTCTGTAATATGTAATAGTAAATGAGACTCACTTTTGAATTCACAGAAAAAAAAAACTTCCACAGAAAGTGTATATCTCCTCAAAACAGCATTGAACGAAATCTTACAGGTTAAAAAGACACAAAATCTCCAGCCTTTCTTTGCAGATGTTAGGTAATGATCAACTTTGGTCAACAAAATCGATGGTGATGGTGCGCAGAGCTTCTGTGTCTACAAACTAGGTTTTTTTTTCTCCCGAAACGTTACATTCCTATCTTTCTCAAAATCTAATCACTTGTGCCAGTCACAAGGCCTAGCTTGGGTAAAATTTTACTAAAACTCCACACATTTGTTTACGTAATATTTCTCATAAACGAATAAACCTTTGGCGGAGACAACAGTAATTAAATTTCCCAATAAGGGGTACCATCCAAACTGACCATAACTGACTTTTAAGCGAGAAAATTTTATTCAATGGCACCATAACACAGTTTTCAGAGATACGGTTTATACACACGTTTAGAAGTAAATACCCCTCTGTGTAGGCTTATCTAATTATCAAGTGGTCAAAAAAGTAACAAAAACGACACCAGTTACACATAAAAACAAAAACACACTGTAACGTATACTTCCACAATAATCACTAACAGTGAATCATAATGAGCACATCATATATACCATCATCAAACTGACTTATAAAATCTAAGTTACAGACCTGATAAGTTTATCTTTTCAATGTTAAAACTACCAAGACCTACTAATGATGTGCGAAGACACATGTACACGTATGAAACAACGAAGGTTTCCCAAAGTCTTTGCCGGAGGAAATAATTAGACAATAATACTAAAGATGGCAAAGTTTCATAAGATAAATTATTGGACTTTCTCTTAATACCAAATGGTTCTCTTAAACAAGCACTTCCCTTTCGAAGCGTTTCTACAACTTTTTAAAATAACTTTAATAAGTACTCAACAGCTACCACAAACACAAAATGCTTTTGTTCCCAAAACGTTCACCATCGAGGAGTGTACCCGAATTTTCCATTCACTCAGTTTCAGAATATTTAGTTGGAACGAAATCGGTAAAAAGAGAGAGAGAGAGAGAAAAAAAAAGACTGGAATTCGAGGGTTAAACATAAGGTTATCATAACCATTTCTATATTACAACCAGTCTCCTATTTAGTTTACATATTTTCTCATGTAAAGACTCATCTGCAAGTAAACACACTTAATCTAGGTCCCAAGCCCTCAACTTGGCACGTAATATACTGAATACTCTGCTACATTTATACCGAATGCATCTATGCCTGTATATTAGTATTTAAAAAGATGTTATCATCAGCTCTGGATATCTCCATTCTGCGAATCATCCGCTAGATGTTATACGATTTATCGGAAAGACGAGGTTTAATGATAACTTATTGCACTGTGAATATAAGCTGACCTAGGTGTATCGGTTACAGCTACAGGCACATTCTACTTTCTTTCATTTGTATCAAGGACGTATGATGAAAAAAAAAAAAATTCAGCGTGCAGCAGTTCGTCACATTCCTTTAACAGACAACAATTACGTGGCGTCTTACTTCCATTGCAGCATTTATATTCAATGGAATCACGAGAGTCGAAAACATGTATTGTGTGAGTCAATGCTTTATGGTTGTCCGTCATAAAAAATCAATTTTAAAAAGGCAATTCTAACTTTATCTCTATTCATACATTTGCATTGCAAATGCGACAAAATAAGCAAACGGTAAACTAAATATAAAGACCAAAACCACGGATATACAATACGAATCAGATAAATTCCAAATAATCATCCAACAACCATGTAAAACCATCTGTTCATCAAAAGATTACATCAATGCATGATGTAGACAAAGTGAGAAAACTACTCACAAGAAGGCAAGAATGTAGAAAAACAAACAGACATAAGAACACCACAAGTAGAAGAAGACAGAAGACAGGAAAATAATACAAACGACTGCAGATAACAAAATTTCTTGGAAGAAACTAATATATATATATATATATATATATATATATATATATATATATATATATATATATATATATATATATATATTACTCTTAACTGACAGCGAGAGGGATGATGTGAGCCAATTTAAGATTCACCGACCGAAAAACTTTCTTTTTCACTTAACTAGAACAAAGGTAGATTAAAATCCTATGGAAATTAAAAAAGAAAAAGAAAAACAAATCCTAGTAAATAGAGAATAATAATCTTTAAATAATACTGAAAAACTTTCGCAAAATTCATATTGCGCACTTAATTCACGTAACAGGATCGCATTTGCGAGCATGCACACGTATACTGTGTGTGTATATATATATATATATATATATATATATATATATATATATATATATATATATATATATATATGTATATATGTGTGTGTGTGTGTGTGTGTGTGTGTGTGTGTGTGTGTAGGTGTGGTGTGCGTGGGACATCCCCGAAAAAAAACTATAAAAATATAACGAGAGACACAGATGGGTACATAGATTCGCATCAAAAGTTGTACTTCACATTAAGCGCAAGGTCCCAGGAGAAATTTTGTTTCCCAGCCCAATGATCTCTATTTCAAGTATAAATTCGTCGTATCTACTCTGAGCACGACTTAACCGGGTCAGAGGTAGCTACCATTGCTTAATTATTTAAAGACCTTTTAATACACAACAATGAAAGCCAACGTGCGTCCCTGATCTATATCAGACCATATTTACATTAAGAGACGGAGCTGTGTATTTAGAACTCCTTTCCACAAGAATAAATTGTCAGCCACACTCAAAAATGCTCACCTCTTTCGCGGTCTACTTCAAAAGGGAGGATCATGCATTGCAAAAGTTGTAGATTATCAAGCAAGGTTATCTGATCTCTCTCTCTCTCTCTCTCTCTCTCTCTCTCTCTCTCTCTCTCTCTCTCTCTCCTTTGGCCTCGAAAAGAATAATAATTTTTTACACCCGCCTACTAGTTATTTCTGACTGACGATGCACTCACGTCTGTCTTCAATTGCTGGGAAAAGTTTATTTGCATTTTCAGTGTGCATACTAGAATGTGTTCTGTCCGTGTCTGTTCCTGTTTGTACAGTGATGTTGGCTTATCTATTTTAGATGATCTCCGACCCTTTTCCTGTTGACCAATATCTCTCTCTCTCTCTCTCTCTCTCTCTCTCTCTCTCTCTCTCTCTCTCTCTCTCTCTCTCTCTCTCTCTCGTTGTAAGTAATAATTTTCAAAGACGATGTAAAGTATAATTATCCTAACGTGTTTCATCCTAAACAGTAACCTGAACAAATCCGTGAATAAATTTCAAGCTAATGATGTGTACAAAGCGATGTTTCTTTAATGTTTATCTATCTTCTCTGAGTAAAAGAGAATATACTTCAATGAGAAGAAAGTTTCTTAAACCCTCTGGTCTTATAACCCAAATCTTTCCAAGTCGAGTCCTCGTACCTAACCACACTACTACTTCAAGGAGAAAAAGAAACTCAAATACACACATAAACACGGACATAAAAGAGGAGAGAAATGACTAAAGGATAACACAAGGCGCAAGGAGACGCTCGCTGCAAAAGGAAAAACATTAAAGGGCATTTTTCGGTTGATATTGTCTTTTAAAATTTACAACCCGAAGGGAAGAAAAATTTGCTCCAACCCCTTCTCCACATATAAAATGGTAAAAGCGCCAGGAAGTGTTGCCGGTGTAAATACAATGTTTGGCAATAAAAGCTTTTAAAAGTTATTGCACAATACCCAATTGCCTTTAGAGACCTTGACATTTAGGTCCATGGTAAGTTGCTATGCTTACCAGAAATACATTTAAGCATCACGAAACACGACACGTCGTTTCGAAGTTGGTCACACACTTTACTCTCAGATCAAAACGAAAATATCTATTGTTTTTCAGCATTTAATATTGTTATTTATTACGGTTTTTATCATTACTTTAATTATCCCCGAAACTTCACATCATAAGTGTTGTCTTTAGTGAAAGAATATGATCCCTTCTTTTTCAGATATAATAATATTAAGTGAATTCGAAATCAGATTCATTATCCTATACAATAAAATTACTACTATCTTGGCAGAGAGAGAGAGAGAGAGAGAGAGAGAGAGAGAGAGAGAGAGAGAGAGAGAGAGAGAGAGAATTACATTTTTACAAAATACCGACACAAATTTATGGAAAACGCAGAAACTGACTGACAAAACACAATAACATTTCTTACTAAGTCTTGGCGTTATGTGTTTTGCAATTATTTTTAGGACGAGATTACTTGAACCGGTACTTTACGTGACACCATACATTTTCCTTACCCGATGAAATAACATTTTAACCAAAAAAGAAAAAAAAAAAGATCAAATAGCAACTTGTATTTGCGCTTTGGAAAATGTAAACTCCATCTTTTTTATTTAGATAAAAATATAAACAAACCATTTCTAGATTCAAACTTTCATAAATTTCAAACAGTCACTGTTTGCTGAAGAAAAATCAAAATAACCAATTTCACTGGCTGCGATAAACAAGTCATATATTAAGTGTTATGAACAAACAATAATTGGCAAAAATCTATCAATCATTATTCCCGGTGAGTGATGGCTGAAAAGAATATAAATTGTTCGTATGAATTCTGACAAAAGTGCAAAATCTTCTCTCACAATTTCCAGAAATATCAAAACGGGATATTCTGTTGAATAGCCGCTGCAGACGTTTCACTTCTACACGGCAGTGGAGTATTTCAATAAATTCAAAGTAAAAATATCTTACAGCATGTCATTCAATTAACTTTAAATTCCTTTCTGTTCCTACAGATGTAAAAGGGAGGTAAATTATAATTTAGATTGATCTCTTTTGAAAAGGAAAACAAATACTTCAGAACTTAGACGCACATGACATCTTAAGTAATCATTTAATGTTGATAAAACGAGACGTTAATCATCACATTTTGAAGCCTATTAGAATTGACTCATTAAAAAAAAAATATTAAAAAATCAAACAATCATATTAAATGATAATTAAATTCCATATCCACAAAGAGAATGCAACATTCCCGGAATGAATCACAATATAATATAACAGTGGCATTGAAGAAATACTCTGCATAAATGACGAGCATAGAGAGAGAGAGAGAGAGAGAGAGAGAGAGAGAGAGAGAGAGAGAGAGAGAGAGAGAGAGAGAGAGAATCCTCATCCAAATTAATGTTAAACTAAAATTCTAGTTTAAAGAGAGTAGTGATATACAGAATAGACCTGACATTTCCCACGCGCGTTGAGCCCTTTCGATACAATATATACTAACGGAACTGAATTATTCTTAAAAGATCCGTTCTGCAACAGATGGTGAGTTTACTGGAATATTAATCTTGCTTCGTATTATTGAATTACTGTTACTTGAAACTTTTAAAATAATGCTTACTTCACTAATGTTTATAAAGTATCTGAACTCCATTTAACGACCAAATAAAATCTATTCAAAATTTCTTCGGTTCACGTTTGCATCATTCAACCAGAAGCTGTTCTCACCCTATAAATAGAAGATAATGAATTAAAATACCAATTACTCTAAGCATCTCTTCTTGAGTCATATGAAATAGTGATTAGATAATAAATCAAAATCATATCTTAACCATCATGATTTATCCTTTCAAGAATGAAGGTAACATGAGAAACTAGTTTCAAGCGCAGTTCCACTTAGTTGAGAGATTTAAAAGAAAAGCAAGCCAAAATTTCACTGTCAATTTCAACCTCTAACAAGAGTGTCTCCCTTATTACCTTTTTGTTTTATGCGCTTCTTGTACTTCCTATATATATTAAGGCCATATTTTATATCACTTTATGCTTTATCGACCTTCTAGGCCTAATTCTCTTCCTTCTATATGATTTCCTTAATTTGTAACCCTTTTATAAGGTCTCTCAACACGCTAAAATTACTTGAAAAGGTTAACTTTGTAACACAGATTAAGAATAACAGAATAGGTCCCCATATATTGCAAAAGAAGAAAGGAAAGGAAGAGAAGACGATGGATTGACGTACTAAGAACGTGAACGTTTGCCGGTGTGGAATGGCATATAAGACCATATAGTAAACAGACGCAATTGGAAGGACATGTCTGAGCCCTTTGTTCTGCTTAGGACTAGTAACTGTTGCTGCTGCTGATGATAATAAATAAATATATATATATATATATATATATATATATATATATATATATATATATATATATATGCTTACACAAGTAAATAATATACACACACATACACACACACACACATATATATATATATATATATATATATATATATATATATATATATATATATATATATACACAAATTATTTAGAGTATGTGAGAGTAATTTTCTAACATCAGGTCATAAATATAATGACTTTGTAATAAGTCACACGCAGATAATGTGATTCCGTCATCTGTTTATGATGCCCGTAGGGGCAAGAGATGTATACCTCCGAATCACTCTTACAAATGAAGGCACCATTTCGGACTTCGATAAGAGAAAAAGTTATAACAATCAAGTCGTGCAAGCATTTCCGTATCCAACTGCTAACAAAATTCCAAGAAGCAACTGTTAATGTTAAATGATGTTTCTATTTAAATAAACGCTTTCATTAACCTCAGAAGGAGCAACGAAAATAGAAACATCAATAATAATAATAATAATAATAATAATAAAGTAATCAGCAACAGCGAACGCCTCCTCGTCATTTCCGTTATGTGGAAGAAACTGCTGACATGTTTATGCATCACCTGGCTTTCCTCAAACGCCAGTGAGCGTACCCTAATGAAAAGAACGGCCAAGTACAGAAACCGTACCCTGTAGCAACCATATGTTGACATGGAGTTACTGGAGTGGAATACATTAGCATTTCTGAACTATTTGTTAAAGGTTAAAAGGAAAGAAAGAATGTAATTTACTTTAAATTCTTAGGAATAGGATTCGTACATATAAAGGTTTTGATTTAATTACCTTTTCCAATTGTAAAATATGGAGACGTGTGGTATGGATAGTTTACCAATGACTCAGATAATAGTTGAAACTGATACACTACTATGAGCGATTAAGAATCTGAATAACAACCTCTTGGGTACTCGCATTAAACAATAGGTTTGGGCCACTTACTGTTAATACGATCCTTTACATAAGGGACAGCCGCAAAATTATTCATTACGCCACTGTTCTACTACGTTTTTGTTTTCTACAATTCTAACTTGTTTAAAGTTTTATTCTTTACTTTTTCTTTACAAGTTAACAGTTCAGAGACCAATTTAACTTCCTCTTTAAGCATATGTAACCAAATAAATTAAGGTTCACATGAGAAGAAGTTAAATGACAAAAAAGAAACAATATGCCATAAGAGAGAAGTTTTCAGCAAAGACAGTCAAACAAACGCAAAAAAATATATGCCCAGCAAGGTGGCAGCTGGTGGGACGATCAAAGAGTACACATCAAACGGACAAGGCAGAATAATGTTGACTGAGTAAATACAGAGAAAAATGACAACTCAGTCATGAGTCATCTTATTAGGCGAACTTATATTTTCATGAGGTAAGATCTCAATCTCACGTGAATGGGATCAATTTAATGCATTGCGTTCAACTCTGAATAGACCATAATGGCGATCCATTGCATGCTATTTTGATATCGTGCGCAATTTCCACGACGGTTCTTGAAGTTATGAGCAAACGATTAAGTTCAATACTAAAAGATGGTAGTTTATTCATTACCTATTAAACCAAATGGAGAGATGATATAGATTTATCCGCATTTTACTTCCCCCAAAATAAAAATATACCTTTAATATACTAGTCAACGCTAAGGAATACTTTCTTCCAGATAAATTGAAATCGCAAAGTTGCAATATTTCACTAAAATTCAATGTAGAAAATTGAAAATTGAATAAAAAAATATATATCTATATTCGTTCATGCAAAATATAGCTTCTCTGGGATTTTGTAATTGACATTCCCACCCCTCAGTTATCAACTGAGAGAGAGAGAGAGAGAGAGAGAGAGGGGGGGGGGCTTAATCATTGTTCGTTATATACTTGAGATCTTTATCTAGTAAAACCTGAGGGTTTCAATTTAGTCCTTATGAGTGGCAAATGAAAATAATATGAAGCAGAAGATCTAAGTGACTGTCAAATTCTTAAAAAAAAAATCTGATGCTGAAGTATTTCCAATTTCTCTTTCTCTAATTTTCCGCTATTCCAATAAACGTAACGCAATAAAAATATATTTCAACCGAACATTCCTATTATCGTAAGTAATTTAAGAAAAATCTCTTTCCCTCCGTCATTTCTTGCAGGTGCTCAAACAGAATTAAGTCATGGCATCTTTTATAGAGCAAACACTCCTTTCACATCAGATTAATACGACGTTCGAGTCAAGATTATCTCACGAGATTATTGACATAAGGAATGCATTTTCATCGTCTTAAATTTGAAGGATTAAACTTTACACCAGTTTACGCTGTGCAAACCAAAGTAATCAGATTAATTTTTATTTCAAATTTCTCTTCTGGTTCTAGGGCTAAGTACATTATTCAGGCATATCTCTCTCTCTCTCTCTCTCTCTCTCTCTCTCTCTCTCTCTCTCTCTCTCTCTCTCTCTCTCTCTCTCATACAATAAAACTGCTAGCTACTGACTGAAAATGAAACAAAAAATTATATCCCTAAATCGGTAATACGTGTATTAATACGATCGTGCACAGGATGTGCAAAAATTAGTGTATTTTTTGTCATTCAGAAAAAAATAGAATACTGGTGATATTACTGAGGTTATGTTAAAATATGTGGAATATTACAACTGATTAACAGAAAACACTTTTCCTCACAGGATCACTCGACCGTTTTATTATCATACAAAATTTCTAATAACCATGTGTAGAGTAATATAAGAATATTTGATACTTACTATGACGCTCAATAAATTGAAACATTCAATGACGTCTTTAAAAATGGTAGGTTCAGTACTATAAGACTATCGACAAGATTCCATACGGCCTGGAACACCCAATCCCTAGGAGGAAAGCCTAAAATACTTAAGGATACCTTTTCATGAACCCTATATACCTTGCCGTCTTCCATAACTACAATGCATTTTCCCATAGGAAGGGACGATAAGTATTTTATAATTTGTTGTGTAGGGTCACCAAATAATACTGTACTTGCGGGCAAAGCTCCAAAATTACAGAGCTCAGATAGGTTGGGGAGAAAGTCACTCTTAATTCTTTTAAATGTACCTTGAGAACAGACTCTGACTTCTCGATAGCCAACATGCTTATGATCAACTCCTTGTGATGCACTACTACATACAGAGCAGAATTAACCCGAGGTTAGTGGGCTTTACGTACACACTAGTATCAAATCCCGTAGTGTTAGGAGATATGAGAACATCTAGGAAGGGCAGCCGTCCATCTTTGCTATGTTCGACAGTAAACCTCATAGCAAACATAGCAAAGATGGACGGCTGCCCTTCCTAGATGTCCCACTAACCTCGGGTTAACGATGGACATACACCATGGCTGGTTAAAATAGATTCTAGTGGTATATTTATCCTAGTTTACCATATGGCTCTTATTTATAAACGTTGTAGCTTAGTAGCCTAGCTAAAAATATCGATTTTATCTCCAAAGTTTTTCACATGAGAGAACCCAGAGTATAATACGAAGGTTTTCTTATTTCTATGTTGTATATTTTACTATAAAACAAAACAGCACAGCAAACATGTCAACACGTGTTACAGATACTCCTCCTACAAAGGCAAAACGAAGAAGCTACTCGTCTTCACAGATAAAGAGTGAATTATTAAGTTTTTCAGACATTAGGATATGATACTTAATTTTAATCAGTCCCCGATAATAACCTGATCACGCAGTGCCTTTACTCAAGGATTCACAACGCTATGGAAACATAATTTGATATTTATAAGGATTATTAACAGCAGTTTATAATACATATTTTCAACTATTGAGAACGCTAAACAGAAATCTAAAGCCCTCTTGGTCTTCAAAAATTAGGTTATTATTGCTAAATAGTTCATCTCCACAGTTCAAACATAGTCAAAATATTGTTCTTTATTCTGAATCTCACTAGCCTTTCCCTTGGACTTCTTTGTCGTTCAGCAATGCTAATTAAGATTTACACCATCGTCAAAAATTTCTAGCTCATCAATTTGCCTAAGTCACTTCTATAGAAAATTAAACTGCTTTCATTAGAGAGTTAGCGGGTACTCTTCTATTGGGATCACAAACATCCCTGCCCTGTTACATACCATGATAACGCTTGCCAGTACCAAAGGTACTGTGTTCCCTACCTTATAAAACTGTGTAATAGTTTTCTTTACATTCATTCATAATTTTGCGTTGTTTATTATTTCTTATGCTATATGTTTTTTTTTCCTTTTTACGGATCTGCGTACATAATAATAATAATAATAATAATAATAATAATAATAATAATAATAATAATAATAATAATAAATACACAAATAAATGAATAAATATATCAAAGACGTGATACTATCATTATAAACAAAGATTTCTAAAAAACGTCAATATATTTACAACATGGAGTAAATTCTAATGGAAAGGTGCAGAAAAATTATGCACTATAGTTATAAGCCAAGAGAATTTACATATAAGAAAATAAAAATTATAAGCATCTTTATAATCATGTATCCCTTTTTAAAATCTTTAATAAGCTTTCAAAATGGATTTTGAAATAAAACTACATCGGAACAACGGAAGAATGTAATGCAATAACATTCTGAAAAGTTTATGAGGACTTCATGAAACTTTATGGAACAAAATATTGTCATAAAAGCCATTAAATGACCATTCGGGTTCAAATGACAGGGATATAAAAACATAGACAAATAAAAATGTCCGAACTATTAATGTGAAAGCTGATATTTCTTCACCTGACAAATAAAATAATAATTATCCCTTAATCACCTACACACTTTTCTACAAATCTGATTTTGTTTCCTTAAAAACAGTTTGCAAACCAAATGATAAACATTGACTCAGAACCCTCGAAAACCAATCAACGATTAATATTTACATCATCTTTTCCATCCACTAATGGTCCGTCTAGTCACTAAACATACTCTTAAATCCATCATCTCCGTAAAAGGTGACAAGGCAAATTCGGGTGCACGTACGTGTGTGTGTGTGTGTGTGTGTGTGTGCGCAAATGTACACGTTCGCGTTGAGCAGAGCCGTCATGGTAGTGTCGTGCGTCAACATCCACCATGTCGAGACAGTGTCGTTCCGCAAGCGCAATGTCAACATCTGTCTCTTGCGCTTACCTATGCTGTCTCCCTAATCGCAGAACCCAATGTGTGTGAGAGAGAGAGAGAGAGAGAGAGAGAGAGAGAGAGAGGAGAGAGAGAGAGAGAGAGAGAGAGAGAATGCTTTTATGCCTCACCAAATACCACAAAGTCTTTCCTTTTCTGTGTATGCGTGCAACCATTAAAAAAAAAAAAAAAAAAAAAAAAAACTACCTCTCTTCAGAATCCGCAGCAATGCCTTTGTTCTCGTTTTCTCCGAATCACTGAAGGCACTTGGCCTTATCAATATAAATAAAACATAATACTTATGTACCAGAGTCACAACTTCGTCACGCAAAGACACAACAGGTTTTCTCGAATAAATCTGTCTTTCTTGAATATTTTACGTATATGGCCAATCAAGACCTACTGACATTCTGTCAGAACTAAGTCGTATCACAAAGCATAACGGCAAACTAACAAATCTAATTAACAAAAAAATAAATACATACTTAACCGTTGCATACTTGCTTCGAGTGCTCCATATAATTCGTTCCGTGACATTTCAGAAACGATAACATCTTTCGTACCATATCTAGGATACCTAGATCGCCTTCCGAAAACGACAAATGCACACAGAAGAAAATAATCTTAAATTAAATAACTTTGTAGCACATTTCCGGGCAGCATATGACTTATACGGTTATAAATAATTTTTTTTCCAATACAATTACAGCATTAGAGAAACTATATCTTCAACAAGTTTTCAGAAATTATATCATGATTTCATCATTATAATTACATTATGTTTTCGAAAAAAAGTTCTGTTTTTTCCCCTTCTATTTCGTTTTCAATAAAATAGAAGCATATGATGTAAAAGTATTTATATTACCTTAGGTATTTCACATATAATCCTTAGTCGTTGGCTACTCCTGAGTAGGCTACCTTGATTGCAAAAAAAAAAAAAAAAAAAAAAAAAAAAAAAAAAAAAATCCCCAGTGTCTTCTATCGATGTCCTAAACTAACGTGGTTGAATTTTGAAAAATACAAATTTAAAAACAGAAAACAGTACCACTTCTAGTTCTAATTATTATGGGAACGAAATTTATAAAGAAATAAAATTAGGTATTAAGTTTCAATTTCTACATTCGATAAAAGGCAACCATAATCTCTACTCATCCAAAATCTATGAAAAACTTGAAACTTACTGAACTGAATTTTCAAATGAAAGTTCCTGGAACCACCAAGGAAAGGAAATTCATTCCGAAAGACCCGTTCATCTTTGAGCAACATTCACTCTGATTTCACCAGATTTCCGAACGCGTCTCCTTCGGACACCTTCCAAAAATATCTGACGGGTCCGTGGTCTAGGTATATTGCCGTGTCGACATTCCGAAGAACTTGGGAATACGAAACAGAACATGGCATAGTCCATTTCCCACAACCACCACACCAGGGTTGCAAATGAAGACCTGCAATATTTCCGGTTATTTATCATCAGAATCGATATTTCCATACTGACCGATATACCCTTTTTATTTTTAAGACCTGGACATAACAAAAGTAGTTTCCACACTTCCAGTTAATTTGGGGGTGGCAAGATTTCGGATATAATATGAAATGACCAGGTAGCACGGTCACCTTCGGTATAATATGAAAAATTTCCTGTTGTACAAACAACTCGGAAAATAATGCACAGCGGAAGAGGAAATCTATCAAAAGCAATAAAACTGAGATCAATGCGTTACAATGCATGCTAAAATGAGTTATGTTAAACATTGCCCTACTTCTCAATCTCCTTGACTCCCGCACTCGTCATCCCCTCTATCAAGTACCAGACAACAGTAACCTTGGGAACGGGATATTCGAACTTCCACCTGGATATATTGGTCGAACCCTTTTTTTTTTTTTTTTTTTTTTTTTGTCCTAATATTTCCAACAAGACCGATATCTCGACGTTACAGGTGATCTCTCTTAAGGAAATTCCTGCTATTGCTTTTACCCCCAGCAGACTCAATTGTGATGACATAAGGAAATGAGGTAAACCCCAACGAGTTCTAACAATGCTATTTTTAACATATCGCCACATGACCCAAGGTATTAGGCTTCATATATTGATTCTTTATTGCCTTATCTCGTTTGCTTGCTGTATTTATATACATCTTTATTTTATCTATATGTCTGAACAACAATTTGTAATTTTTTTCATTTATATTTTGCCAAATTAATCGCGAAAAAATAACGGGCATCACTGAAGAGGAGTAACAATTGGAAGTCGAACAACAACTATGTTTTTTATTTCACATTAAACTCTTTGTATTATCATAAATCTTGTATCACTTTATGCAGATAGAAGGTAGGTAAAATATGAAATGAATCTCGAGATTTATATTTTTTTACAGTTAATATATCAGGTAATTACTATGTATTTTGGTTCCTAATCTAATGTCCTTTTAAATATTGCAATCGTTATGAACCTACCTAAAAAATATTTCACACTCTTAAGAGCAATTTTATTGTCATTTGTGCAACACGAAATTTAAAAATTAGAGATTTCCAAAACTTAAAATTGAGGCTAATTATTCATAAAAAAGCAACAATCGATTTGATTTACTTACTCTTCCTGATGCCTTGAACACGAAAAGTAAGTAACATTAACTTTAAAAAGCTATACGAACTATGTTTTGACAAGTTTTAATCGAGTATACCACTTGCTAAAACAATATAATTTCATAACATTACAAGAATTCTCATTTTCTGTCACACGATCATTTAAATAATTTTGATGACTACAAAACAATATCTTCTTACTTATGTTAACACGCAAAAAACAGAATGTTTTTTTTTTTTTATAAATACAATGAAAATACATAAACTACTTAAAAATGTATGTGGATGCATAAACAAAACAACTTTTCAAATATTCGTCACTTGATGTTTATCTGCACGTCAATAATGATATACGGTATATCAGAAAATCTTAATAAAACAGGGGACATTTAATTAAAGGGGTTCTTTCTTTCCAGAGAGAAATAGAAACTCAAGTCCCGTGCACGGGTAAACTGCAGTTTCTTTAATCTTAGTACACAGGGGGAAGGCATATTCACACATAAATAAGAAATCCCTGGATGGAAATGAATTTCCATATACTCTTAATACACAAAATAAAGACTAACCACACGAAACATTCTGCAAGATTGGTGCCCGTCATTTTCATTTATAATCTTTCAGCGCACGGGCAGAACAATGCATTTCCTGTTTTGCTAAGATGCTCTAGTTACTACCAATTTGGTAGTCTTGTTCATCAACTCCCTTTGCACATATCCATTCAATGGTTATTTTTCCCACATAATTATGGACAATCATATAATAATTAGATTGAACATAACATTATCAAAATATGGATGATAACAATTATAATAAAACCCTAAAGAGCATAGTATCATAAAAAACCGAAACTGGAATCATTCCCCGAAAATTATAACTCTTCATCAAATCATGATTATGCTTGGCGCCCAGTGCACTGACGAAATGCTTATAAATGAATAACTCTTCTCTCTACGGGGCGACCTAATTCAGTAACCATTTCCAGGAGATGAGATCTCCCCCTCCTTATCTTGCCCGTTATTCATAATGGTCATAGCTTCCAGTAATCTAATTTTCCAGACATTTCCCCTCCAGTTTTTCGGCTGTGATGACCAAAACCCACCCGCTCTGCACCCCACGAAGTTGTTACTCTTTCTCGCTATGCACTTCCTTTAAAATAACCCTGGCAACTCTGATAATCATTACTTTCCACTTATATCTCGTATCTCAGATCACTCAGTCAATAAATATTCTGCACTCAACTCTTGCACATATCCGGCTCTCTCTCTCTCTCTCTCTCTCTCTCTCTCTCTCTCTCTCTCTCTCTCTCTCTCTCTCTCTCTCTCTCTCTCTCGTTGTCTTTTGTCTTCGACTCTAACAAACGAATACTCTCAGTTAAAAACTTCAAAAAGTTCTGGCATGTTTATAACCACCTGTAAGCCATTAAGGCTAACTTCCTTCCACTCTGACCGTTGTAATATATTCATGCCTTTGCGGACCCCAACCAGGTTGAGAGGATATTAAGTGAAAAGAAAAAAGGTAAAATTACCTGCTGATCTGTTTCTAATAAACATTTCCTGCCATTTCGGAAACCGTCTTTGAACCCCACGTGGCCTTACTTTCACACCACCCAACATGGAAGTAGAGTGTCGCAAATAATACGAGATCATGAACTACATATCTCGCATACGCGATTTTACAGTATGCATGGACGTATCTTACATTCCTAACTGGACTTTCAAAATTTTCTTTCATACTTGCTAGTACTATGTGAATAACGAGATCATTTCTATGGTTTTGATATAATGAAGTAAGGTTTTACAAGTATGGTCTTATCAAAATATTATTCGGAAGAAAACCAGATAAAATAGAAATTACTACAATGAACGTTTTGCCTCTGGATTGTAAAATCAAACGCTCTCTCTCTCTCTCTCTCTCTCTCTCTCTCTCTCTCTCTCTCTCTCTCTCCGTTCCATTTTGACACGAGCAACCAGGAGTGATACACATATCCTTTTATGTTAACTCTATCCATATGAATGTCGCTATATTAAACAAAGGTCTCCTCTAATAACCTTCT
>NC_090751.1:55496054-55528554 GCF_036898095.1 Palaemon carinicauda
AGTTAACCATACACCAAGGTAACATTATGAAACCGTCACCTGTTATCTTGACGACCAGCCTAAGGAAATCACCCCTTTCGATCTCTTCCAGCTGACGGCGCTGGTAATGATGATCCATCTGGGTTATTTCAGCCTGGAGGGACAAGTTGATGTCTTACAGTAGTAATGTTGTGATATTATTACAGCCATAGTAATCTAAGAAGGTCTTTGAATACTGCGCCAATCATTCTAAGAATGTCATAAACATTTATAAAAACAGACGCATACATATCAAGTGTGTATGGGCATGGTCCTTATTCAGTTGGCATGCAAACTAATAGTCAAAATACCTATCTTCTTTACTTCTTTTATAATAAAAAGAGTTTCCTGAAAATGTCTCGAAGAATAGTAATTTAATACTTTGTTGTCTAAATTCAATGCAGCAGTAAATATGACATGAAAGATACAGTGGAGAGAGAGAGAGAGAGAGAGAGAGAGAGAGAGAGAGAGAGAGAGAGAGAGAGAGAGAGAGAGAGAGAGAGAGAGGAAAAAAATATAGATAAATTAGATAAATATGGCTTGCAGTATAGTTCTGCAATGCTCCCGATACAGTATTAAGAACAATCTACTACTGTAAAATGACAGTACCTAATCCATCTATAATTTTTGTTGCCAACTGAAAAATAAAGAAACAAAATAAGTTTTAGTGACCTATTTCTGTTTAATGCATAAAACTATTAAAATTTTAATCAAACTGTCAATAATATAGGCAAGCCTCCCCCTGAACAAATTAACAAAAATCACCAGGCTCACACGAAGGTCACAAACTCCACAAGACACCGATTTCATAACATGAAACTTTTATCATTCGGTAGATTGTGAGTAACCTTCACCGAATTCTTCTTATTCATTGGTTACGATGATGAGATGACATGAATTTCAATTTTAACAAAGGAGATCAAGAATAATACGAATGGGAAAATACTTAATACCTAAAATGGAGTTATATCTAATAGTTATTGCACGAGGAATAGATAATAGCCAAGAACATAACAGACTTCATCTATGATCATTATGTTTAGATTTAGAATAGTTTTGGCATTATTGAACCACTTGCCTGATAATGAAGAGAATCAGAATAATACTAAGTAGTCATTGATAGCAATATTTTTTTTACTATTCCCAAACTTTGGGAAATGATTGGGCTGACTCTGTTGCAACAAATAAATATGCACACGAATAAGATAATAGACAGAGAATGATAAAACATTTCACTAACATAACCCCTGGACGGCGAGGATAATACAATTCATTATTTTATTCATTGCTGAATAACGTTAAAGTAATACATTTAAGGTAATGGAGAATGTATTACCATTCATTTAACATCTTTGTGAGAGAGAGAGAGAGAGAGAGAGAGAGAGAGAGAGAGAGAGAGAGAGAGAGAGAGAGAGAGAGATCTTGTTAAACCGATTTCATATCTTCATGAACATCACATATTCGTGGAAGGACTACCCTTCATACCACCCTTATCCTTAGGCTAACGATCATCTTCAAAGGGCCGAACCTCATAATCTAAACCACATAATGGTAGGTGAATTTCCATTCATTTCTTAATCGATTTCCTTTTACAATAAGAAAATCCTTTAGGAATTACATTTTTCATTCTTGTTACAGTGTTTGGTCGACTCCTCGCTTGGGTGGTTAAGCCAGTAATGAATCTGCCAATTGCAAATAAAACTTTCGATGGCCGATTTCTAAGACTATTAGGGCCAAATCTTGTGTATACACAGAATTGCGAAATTCTCGACTTGCCATTCCTCACTATCTACACTTTGCTACATGCAAAAGTGAAGGAGAAAAAAGATACTTGAAATGAATAGGTGATTTAAGTATCTCCCGCCCAGTAAGGGAGTAGCGCTGATAGTGCACCTCCTGTGTTTTACATGGGCATTATTAAAGTGTCTTTGAAGCATTCCTTAAGCCTCCAGCTGCATCCATTTTTATGGCTTCTACTTTACATCCTTTACGGCTCCCTTCTTTCCTAAAGCTGCACATCAACGCTAAATCGCATTCCCAATCAAATAGTCGAAAAATATGACACAAATTAATATACCCTACAAACCTAATCTCATGGGTGAGACCTAAATAAAATTAGTCCATGTTAAAAATTCAAGTGGCATGAAATCAAATCCAATCGAAGCTCTAGAATGATTGGCTGTACGGAGGTATTAGACATTTGATCCCACCAACCTAGATATTTACATTGATAATATTTTCACAACTACCTGCAGCTTATTTAAAATTCTAGGTATTATTCTTGATTTCAAATTCACTTTTATGAAATGCATTAGGTCTTTGCCTTTTACAAACTGGAATATTGAGAAAGCATTGCAAGATTTGTGGAGACCGGTCTCTCCTTAGGACTGTTTTAATTCATTAAATTTTATTCTGTCGTGTTTTAAATATAGTTTTTATTTATTTTTTGGTCTGAAGTACCTTACTTTCATCTTAATATGTCGGACAAAAGCTTGCAGCCAATCAAATTCCTTATACCGCATCTGGTTATTACTTTAAAGCCACATCATTCAACTAGGCTATTGTGAAAGCTGCGTAATATTTTTCACAATTTTGACCATAATTTTTCATTTCGATCCTACCGGAATAGATCATCCACCAAGTTGTACTAGGTCTGCGGTTATTTCCAAGTCTTGAACTTTCGTTCACAAGGCTCATTTACCATAGAGTATCATGGAAGTTTTATTTTGGCTGTGAACAAATTGTGAAGTGATCTTCCCAATCTGATAGCCAGTATCATTCTTCTTTTTAAACTAGGGTTGTAATAATAATAATAATAATAATAATAATAATAATAATAATAATAATAATAATAATAATAACGCGAGGTTACCTTTTATTCATGTTTCGACACGAATCACTATATTATACTCTTTTAACTTGTTTATTTAGATATATTCTACTTCTCACCTACTTTTGTTACAAAACCAAGAACACAACCAACTTCTCACCTTCTCCAATCCTAATTTCATCCAAACATGTCATCTAATAGTTATTTACTCCTAGGTCAAGGCCATAAACTTTCAATAATAAAACAATTTTCTTCCTTGACCACTAATTTCAAGTAAAGAAATAAGACTCATATTTGTATATTTACACACGTATATGTATATGAACAATGAGGTGTTTCCACTTACATCAGATATATCTTGGTAACGATTCTTCATCACAGGCTCTTCTTCCTACCAATTGCCCTGTAATCTTTCTATATGACCGCATTATTGCTATTATACATGCCTTTATTTACATTAACCTTTCAACCACTTTCTATTTTTCAAACACAGATGTCTAAATTACTCTCTCTGCCATTTTTTTATTTCTCTCTAACGTGAAATTTTATTTATCTTAACTTTCCCATGAAATGAATATTCAAATATATTTCCAATAAACTAGAAAAAGAGCCATCTTGAAGCAGAGAGAACAGCATAAACTGCAGTAAAAGGACAAATCTTACCTCCATATATTATTAATGAACTGGGTTGTGAAGCATGTACACACTGCAACACCTTCTCCAGTAAAATCCTGGTTAAACGCAATAGAGAAGCAACCAGGGAATTAGGGGAGAGAGGGAATTAGGGGAGAGAGCGAACACAGGGATAATCTTCTGTTTATGTAGAGGGACAAATCCATGAAGAACATTGATGATATCCTTAACGACATAACACAATTTGAGATACTGTATTAGAGAGGCCTGTCAGATACACTAAAAAAGATTGGAAATGGTAATCAGAGAAATAACCTTCTGCAGTATATCAAGTTTCCTTGGGTGTTTGAAACTACTGGAAGGGGTTGCTAAGGGATAGCAAAAATTCACGCACTAGCAATCTATTCTTTTCAATAAAATCCTAGATACTTTCCCAATTAATTGAATGTCATAGTTCCTTAAAAAAACAGCAGTTTATTATTGGCAGTCATTATTGAATTCGTCGCCATCATTAAAACCAACGAACTTGACAAAACCCTAGCTATCTACAGATACAGGCAGCTTATTTACCGATGTACAGTTGGCTTCGTTAACTCCGGTACACCGAGGTCTCATTTGCTTCCTATGAAGTGTACCAGAATTAATGAAACCAACTGTACTAGTTCAAGTTAAAAATCTAAAATAGCGTTATTTGCTTCCTTTAAATTTCCCTTCTCTTAACTTTTCGATGTTTTGTACTGTTACAATAAAATTATGATAGATTTCCAAATTCCTTTTCTTCTAACAAGTTATAATTTGTTGCTTCAATTATCCACAATACTATTTCTATAACATATTATGCTTCCAATCAAAACTGGCCACAGATGACATATAGAAAAAATATTTCTCCCTCTGTGTCATAACGATTGCCGGAAAATTCCGTGAAAGAGAAATAAAGTATCACAGACTCTTGTGCACTGTATTTCTAACAAAAAGTTTAAAAAACTCTTCAAATACATTGATCATAATTCTAGAAATAAAAAAGACTAACCTGTCGCACTAAACAGGATGATTCTCTCCTGATAAGAACACCAACTACAATCGAAAACCCAATTACTTACCTGAAAGCAACTCTGTTCCTTCAACCATCAACTTCCTACAAATCAAGAGAAAAAGTCAAGAGAATTTCGTTCGTTTTGCCGTAAATAACGAAAATGTGTACCTCCTTGACTCCAAGATCTTAAATTGCAGGCTCCTTTCGGAAAGGTGCACTCGTTTGGGCAATCGTCCGTTTCCTTGATGATCCATTAGCGAATGTTATCTAACAAAGAAGCACCAAATTTAACCATTGTTGTCTCTAGAGTGATTGGGCCGCGTCGTGGGAACTTTTGCAAATAAACTTTGACCTCTATAAAACACGCCAAAGTACACTGCTTTTTTGCCCTTTTTTTATCACAGAGGAGGTAATTTTCAGCTCAAAAGATATATCAAGAGTGTAACGTATTCTTTAAAATCATGATAAGAAAATATGCACCACATGCATGATGATTGATAAAATCTCTCTCTCTCTCTCTCTCTCTCTCTCTCTCTCTCTCTCTCTCTCTCTCTCTCTCTCTCTCTCTCTCAGAGTGAGAAATACTGTAATACCACTTTATTTTCAATCACAGTTTACAGTACTTTACTTTTCAGCCAAACAATTCTGCACGAATGTACAAAATAAGCTCATTCGGTGATAAGCAAGACAAGAAATAAATGGTGAAAAATATGTAATTTTGAGTTGAGGTGGAAAAAAATATCCTTTTAAACGGTAGTAGATTAAACTATCCAAGTAACATAAAAGACAAGAGAGTTCCAAATCGTATATGGATGCTCTAAAGAGTAAGCGTCGTCAGGTTTAGCCTTAGCTCAGGTATGATAGGATGGAGCTTGGTATCTTAATTGCCTAGGTGTCATTTGAGCTAGAAGAAAGTGCCCACATCTCTTCAGATAAATGACTTGTTCTATATTCATACGAAAGCCTCGTAATCGGAGGAATTCCATTTTATTGGAAGTGAGAGAAACTTTCAAATAATCTTTTCAACACAATATATATTTTTCAATCCATAAAATTTTGTTAAAAATATACGAGTGGGCTTTATCAAGTTCAGAGAAAACATATTTGAAAAGAAAATTCCTGGTGGGGTTTCATTACAGGGTAAAATCATATTTCCGTTTGAAGACGGAGACATGAGTGATGTCTATTGTATATGTCAAAAAAAAAAAAAAAATATATATATATATATATATAATATATATATATATATATATATATATATATACACACACATAAATAAATATTTTCATATATATATATATAAATATATATATTTTCATATATATAAATATTCATATATATATATATATATATATATATATATATATATATATAAATATATATATTTACATACATATATATATATATATATGTATATATATATATATTTATATATATATATATATATATATATATATATATATATATATATAAGCAAATAAAAAAACTAGTCCTAATATTTAAACACTTAATATTAGAAATCTACCTGTCACACCTGCGCCTGCAATAAAGCAACAATCCAAATACAATCGATTTCTGTCAATTACCGAAAGAAAATAAATATAATGTCTTGCTCCAAAGTTCCACTCTCCTGTTTTCATTTACTGTTTGCGACATCACTAAAATTGGCAATATCCTTTCGTGATTGTAAGGTCTTCCAAATAAACCCTCCATCATAATCAAATTCATAAATTACAGGCTCTGTTTACGCTAAAATCACTCTCAAAATTAAATAAAATATAATTGAGGCCACTGCAGTCGAACCGACGTCTCTACTAAATCAAGACGTATTTACCTATCGCATAAGGCGTCGCATAGACCCCGATAAATCAAACCTCACTAAATTACGACACCGCGAATTATCTGTGAGTTTCAATACCCTACTGCCATTTTTATACAGCTAAGCATCTTTGCAAGGCCTTTGCGATGCAGCGGCATCCAGTATCCTTCAATATAAATAGTGCACTGTTATTTAACCTCATCCAACCTGTCACTATGATAATGATGCCGAAGACTTTGATAAATTTACGAATGTAAAGCCCTCAGAGACAATTTTCTTCCTGTGCAATTATGAGAAGAGTCTTGAAACATTGAAATCAATATAATCGTCATCCTTGAAGCCAAAATACGTAGTTACAAATCTGTCGTCTTCCGATAAGTTTATTGTTTATCAAATTATACTTAAAATTGGCTACCCAATTCGAATACAGTAATATTATTCGATTGTATGAAATCAAGCCATCAAAATCTATCATTTTCAGCCTTATGACTGGAAAACACATATTGCACAAGATAACATGTAATGATGCTTTCAATTGACTGAAGGCTGGGGACATTGCTTCCTAAACATGTGAAGCGGAATTTGATTACACAGAAAAGTATAATGAAGTTTATACGAATGCCACTTCTAAACGCAAGCAATATTTTGAAACATGGCGATTTCAGAGAAACTCTACAGAATTTAGTTAAGATTTTCCTTATTAAAATACCTGTATATATACAGCAAACTTCATCCTTAGGAGGGCTGATTTGTTTATTTTTCTCGTTACTACCAACAAAGCTCTTTAATGAGATCTGACAAGCCTACTGTATTTTCTTGCTTATGCATAGAATGTAAAAAAAATAGCAGTCAAAACCTTCTCAGCATTAGTGTTACAAGAATCTCTGCTTACTGATTTACACTCCCGTTTCCCTGGCGGCTGGCCATTTATGTGCGTTGTAATCGCTTAACATCTATCTTGGAAGCTGTATCAGTGTTACCAAATTTCAGGTCTTATGAATTCATTACCTTTGCGTAGCACAATCGGAAGCCTAAACAGGGCATGGGATGTATCATATAATATTTAACGTCCATTCAATAGATTCCTTTTATCGAAGATAACAAATACCAAATGAAAAGTGTTAAACTCTAATTTCATGTCTTAGGAAAGAGAATAACATACAGTATTTTTACAAGTACAGATATAGAACCATGTTTTCAACTTTAATTTTGTCATTGACCGCTACAAAACTGTTATGCTGTGTTAATTTGAAAGGCGTGAGAACGTAGAAAAAAATGTTTAACGCTGTTCAAGCAAAGCATAGCAATATTATAATAAGTTCAAGGAGCAGGTATGGTTGAAAACAATGAACAGCGTTGATTAATATTATAATTGTAGAAGCAAACAGCAATAGGGCAATATTTGAGAGAGAGAGAGAGAGAGAGAGAGAGAGAGAGAGAGAGAGAGAGAGAGAGAGAGAGAGAGAGAGAGAAAGAGATGCTTTACTGCAATCATATAAGTAAGACAGCATTTATAAATTAATAATAACAGTAGCAGTGACGTACAGCAAATAGATTAAAATAGCAAGGGCAATTTCAATGTTTCTCTTTTTGGTTCTCTTTTGGTAAGCTTACAAGAATAAAATACTTGAAGCGTTTTCTAGATTTACTATTAGTTACTATCTAAATAGAATTAAAAACACCGAAATATTTTGCATGGGCTTTGACTCATCATCATCATCATCATCATAAAAAAAAAAAAGTTTAACTATTGTTCTCACTATGCGCTTAATTTTTCAGAATATACTGTATTATCATGAGTTATGTTACTGTAATAAGGTTCCATCGTAACAAGCTGTGATGAAATTTCTGTTTGTGCCATGACTTCATTTTCATGGTCTTGAACCTACAATGCGAAAGCGATCATAGCAATTGCATGAAGTTCCCGGCTCGACTCGGGCCTGATCCAGGATGCAATCAATCTTTTCCGATTTAATTTAGCTTGATTACACGGTTAAAGACATTTTCTCTACACAGATTTGTATGCATTTAGTATCTTCACTTAATACGATTATATGTTTATGATTTTTTTTAAAACTATTAAACATAGTAGACAAATAATGTATAGGTACATAGGTACCAGGAATATATCAATAGTGTGTTTGAGAGAGAGAGAGAGAGAGAGAGAGAGAGAGAGAGAGAGAGAGAGAGAGAGATTGAGAGATTCCATTTGACAGAGTAGGATTTGAAATCGTAAATTTTGCTTCCATCTGAGAAGCGAATCAAAAGACGTAGAATGATACTCCTCATATATAGTATCGGGATGGGCATTACGATAACACAACTTTGCCGAGACAGTGCTTACAGTAGTAAGATATTTTTATTTACCAGTAACAATCATTCTTCGGAGGTGCGTCTTCAGCTATCGAAACGGAGAGAGTATCTACACTAATATGCCTATTCACAAACTATCTATAAAACACGAGATTTTTCTTTTTTTAACAAAATACGCTTACGCAGACCTACTGCGCTTATAAGCACGCATATTCTATCGGTGATAAATAAATATCAGTACATAGCAACTATTATTATCATTATTATTATTACTACCTAAGCTACAAATCTTGTTGGAAAAGAACGATGATACAAGTCCAAGATCTCCAACAGGGAAAAAATAGCCAACTGATGAAATTAAATGAATTAACTAAATGGAAAGTAATGAATAAAGAATATAAAAACATCTCAAGATCAGTAACAACGTTAAAATAGATATACAGTATCGTATATAAAATATGAAGACTCAACATGAAAACATTCGTTGCAAGTTTGAACTTCTGAAGTTCCACTTATTCAACTGCCCAATTAGGAAGATCTTCCCACAAGATGGTCACAGGTGGAATAAAACTTCTAAAATACTGCGAAGTATTGACCCTTATTATGAAGATTGCAAGACTTTTCGAACTAACTGTACACCTAGAACTACGCACGGGATGATGTAGGATGATTAGAATGCAAAGAATGGTCAGAATTATGAAAAATCTTATGCAACATGCATAAAGAAGCAACTTAACGACGGTGCCAAAGATTAATATCACGATCAGGAATAAGAAATCTAATAGATCGCAAATGCTTGTCCGACAAATAAAGAAGAGAATTAGCAGCTGAAGACTATTTAAGAGAGCAGTACTCGAAACAGGGCAGAATGAAAGTTAAAATATTTCCTCAAAATAAATATATCAACAAAGATCTTAAAAGACTCTTAATAAGCCTTTTTTTTTTTACTTGAAGATCAAACAGACCGAATATGTGACTTCAAAGTAAATTTGCAATTGAGAATCACACCTAAAATTTCAAAGAAGTTGTATACATTTAAATAAACATTGCCAATGGAGAAATCCTGATGGCAAGGAGCCACTTGTCTTAGACCTACTTACACTCATACTTTGAATTTTGTTAAATCACAATTTGAGTTTAGTCGAAGCATACTTTGAGTTTTGTTAGGGTACAGCTTCATGCCCCATAACTTGTACCATGTACTAATTATAGCTAGATATCTACAAAAGAATTCAGAAACCCCAGATCTACAATCAAGAAATGGAGTTGATGCAAAGAGAGTAGCATCATCTGCATTTGCAACAATTTTGTTTTCTAGGCCAAAGCACATATCATGTGGACCAAGAACCACTACCCCGAGGAAGAGAAAATATCACATTCCTATACTCACTATGGTGCCCATCAACAATAACTCTGCAATCTTTTACTTGAAAATTTAATAATTATGTTAAGAAAAGACCCACCTACTCCCAACTGTTTGAGATTGTAAACAAGAGAATCCTGATTAACACGGCCAAAGGCAGCACTAAAATCAAGGCCAATCATATGAATTTTCTGACCACAATCAAGGGATTTCTGTATAACATTGGAAATTGTAAGAAGGGCATCAAATGCTTTCCGAACGTCAAACTGAAAAGTAGGGAACAGTTTATTACCTTCAAAATAACTATTTATACGTCTTGCCAAAATGAGTTAAAAAACTTTAGATATTATAGGAGTTATGAAATTGGGCGGTAATCAGCAGGGTTAGAGCTACCACAAACACGTTTACCTAATGAAGTAACAATACCTATTCACCAACAAGTGCAAAAAGAGCCTCTTGCTAAATTGCGGAAAATAAGACAATTTTGGACCCAAGATAACAGCAGTCTTCATGAAGAACAAAGAAAAATTTAATTTGGGTCTACACCTCCATTAGCATTAAAGTTCATTGAGTGTTTTAATTTCCAACTAAACTTGTAAATTTAGCCTCAAGAAAACAGAAATGAGGACGATCGAGTTTCTCATTACTATGCTTACTGTCAAATACATCATCCAAAAGGGTTGCATTTTCCTTTGAACAGTGAGTGACAGAGCCATCTGGTTTAAGTAAAGGAGGAACTGTCACGTCTATACCAAGGAGTCCAGATTTATGGATAGCCCAGCACTATGTTCCTGGGTTGTACCAGAAAGGGTTTCCTTTTTTGGTCAAATTGTATTCTTTTTCAGTTGAAGCATAAACTTTGAGCAACAGCTCTTAGCTGAGTATGGTTATTCCCAGTCAAATCTGATCTGTTACCCTTCCAAAGATGACAGTCCTCCATCTTCTCTCAATAAGTGCGCCTACAATCATCATCGAACCCGGGTTTGTCATTTACTCGGTATTTTAACAAACGAGAAGGGATACGTATGAATGCACAGTTATACTAATTGCACTTTGCAACATATCTAAACAGAACCAAGAAAAAAATTTCTAATTTCTACACTCAATAAAATAAAAACTCACATTGAAGTTTAATGCTTAGATTACTCTTTCCCCGATTACCTAAAGCCCTAGATCCCCTTCCTTTGACCTTATTGGTCCCACTGTATTTGTAAATAATTGTTTCTAATAATATCGCCAGGTATATTTTCCTAGTAATATCTATATGGTTGGTACTGATGCTTGCTTTCTTTACTAGTCCTTTGTGTGAAGCATGAATACTTATAAACAGCATATATATAAACAATATTAAATTCCCAAATGCAGTTTTACACAACGGGGAAGAATCGTTTGAAAATGACGCCTTAGAGATTCATAGCATTTCAACAAACACACAACATAAAAAATACCATACTATTCTCAGCTGTTGAAGGTTATGTGATTGATCTAATCTAGAACCGAGTCACGAAAATATTGCGGGGAAGGACGAACGCCCTTCTGGGAGACATAGTTCTACTGAAATAAGTATACCGTTACTAATGGTGTACATTAAGGTGTATATAAACACCTTTTTTAGGAATACGGCGAATACAAATAATAATCGAAAAACTATTTGTGATCGAAATCTAATTCATCTAGAGTACAATACGTCATAGCCAAAAACACTGTTTCATTTTCGGCAATTACAGCAACGATGACATTCCAATTGAGAAAACATGACAGTAACATCATTAATAACAACATTATGGAGGGCGATGCGACCTTGAGAAATGGCCTCTGACACGAGAGACACGTATGATTCACCGTGTCATCTGACAAGCCAATGTCATCTCGCCGTTTAAGTGTTTTGAAAAAAAAGGAAAACTTACATCCTCAAGGAAGACGCGTTCAGATCACATAATTCAACACTTGCCCTTCTTCCTTGTCATAATCACGACAGCAAATGCAAGTAATTGTCACCTGTACAAGAAAATTGTACCAGTAATCTATTATAAAATGGGTGACACAAAATAAAACGGGAAGTGTCATCGACAATAATAGAGTAAATATGGGAATTCATTTGACAGTTATAATAAAGTCACGATGAGCATCATCCAACGTATATTAAATACAATCCATTAAGTGCTCATCTCCCATACTTCAATGAAAGTAGATAACGCCAAATGACATCGAGAAGTTCTTCGTCCTTGGCTCAGGATGTCAAAAAGTCGCTAGGTAATTAGATGATTATGCATCCGTTTAATGTCTCTTCGTGTGCAATACAGTTCTCGTTAATTACACAACTTTTCTTTTATCATTACGAATCTTCGAGGTTGCCGCCACGCTTCTTTATATTACAAGACACACCAAGGGCACAGAAATAACGAGATTTTGTCAAAGCATTTGTTTATCATGTTGCCAAAGTTTATAGGGAGAGTAATTCGATTAGAAGTGGGACATTTTGAAAAAAAACAAATATTACTTTACTCAAGGTAAAATGGGGTTTCCTATTAATCATATGAAGGCGATGACATGTTGCCTTTCTACTTTCCACTGTACTTACATTTTAAAATCAAATTCATATGGGGGAAAACTATAGCAGCAATTTTAATCCCGAAGATATCAACAAAGTTACGATAAAATACCAAAACTGCTATCAACAACAAATTCAATATAAGAGGGGTGTGGCAATTAATAGTACGTATCATAAATTGAGAGGGTATTACCACAAATGCCATGAATAAAATGAAATACTACACAAATATTGAAGAACTACTGATAAATTTATAACAAACGCAGTGTTTATGATGTTACGGTATGTATAGGGGTTTACTTAAAGATACAGCAATAAAAGTAACCGATAGACCTAACCAAGTTCCCATTTGTGGGTGATATAAGACCCTTATGGTAAAGAGAAAAATAGACCCTGGTAAATCTTTTCTCCAAACTGACTAGCTAACTCTCTCTCTCTCTCTCTCTCTCTCTCTCTCTCTCTCTCTCTCTCTCTCTCTTTCATGAAATCTCGGAGGTTAGTCTGTTGACAAAAACCATTAGAGTTCGTAATCTGAATTCGACTCCCAATATGTTAATTTCCTCACTATTTTCTGCCTCCAACTATAAGTTAAAAAAATCAGAAATTCAATAAATGTATTTTCTTATTTTGAACTGTTGCCCTTTCCTCAAGATGATACTTAGATTAACAAACCCTTTTCATTTTCAGTTAATAGTGTTCTAAAATACAAACAGCATCAAGAGTTAGTGGGAAAAAATTCAGTTTACAATTCAAGTAAACACCCAGTCATTGTCTTTCGCTTTAACTGAAGACCTAGTCAAACATGGAAGAAACATAATGGGAAGAAAGCTCTCTTTGATTTGCAATTAACATCCTCAGCTACCTTAATTCGCCCAAATGTTTTCGTTCCACTGTAATGTTATTTTCCTTTTAAAAGCAAGTGTGTGAGGTGGTGATCAGAGGCTATCTAACAGAGAAACAGACAAGACAGATGGACAGAGACTGCATTTTTGGGATATGATTGTGTGAACGACAATCATGCTCTGACTCATCATTACGTCGACTCGAAAAACGGATATTGTTTGACAGACGAAAGCTATATTGGGTTTGAAAAAAAAAAGAAAAAAAAAGTTTCCAAATGAAAATAAGCATATGTTTGGTGAAAAAGCTAAGACTAAGATTAGCGAATATTTGTTGTTAAATAGCATAAAATAATAAATAAACAACATCCATACAGCTGCATTACTCAAATCCTGATCGTAAGGTTGTTAACCAGCTAATGGAAACTGCAGAAGAAATATATAATAAAAAAACTGCAACTGTTCAATTTACAAAAACTGAAATAAATTTACTATGAGAAAAAATATTAAGAACTATTTTACATGAATGTAGGCGATGAAATTTCTAGAAAAATAATAATTCAGACCACCTACTATAACTTTTTGACAGTCGACTTTACAAAAAATTCTGAGGAAAAATCATCAGTTTCAGACTGTATAAAGCCGAATTAAAATGAAAATTCTTATTCCTCTTTACAAATTAACATAAAAGTGACTCAAAGTAATACCAACCACATATACAGACGCAGTATGCTGACCGTTTGCCGAAAAACAACTGGTTCAAAGTCCACTCATCGAAAACAATTGGTCGAAAGAACAACTGGTCGAACTGACATTTAGTATAACGACAACTAGTCAAAAAATATCTTGAATACATAGAAAAAAGCTTAAACAATCAAAAATTATTATGAAAAAAGCAAACGGGAGGAGAATTGTCCATTACTAATACCTTTCACATACACATAAATGAATAAATATATATATATATATAGATATATATATATATATATATATATATATATATAGATAGATAGATAGATAAATATATATATACATATATGGGTATGTATGTATGTATGTATGTATATATATATATATATATATATATATATATATATATATATATATATATATATATATATATATATATATATATTCATTATTACACCGTGGGCCTTTTTCCCCGCTGGAATTGCAGGGACGTTATGTGTTCCTCCTTCGGTTTTCACTAAGTATTTTTGAAAGGGGACGAAGCCGCTGGCTCAAGTCCTTCCAATTGGAATTTTATAAGTATTTGTTCAGATACTATATAGTTTTTCATGATGGTCACCCATCCAAGTACTGGCTAGATCGAAAGTTAATTAGGTCAAACGACCGCCAAAATAAAGACACACCTTTCATGATTCCAATATTCTAACACACATCAACATTTCCTCATCATAAAAGTAAAAAGTAGGATATTTATTAAATGTTTTCCATGCCAAAAGAACTCTGAGGAAAAATCTGAATAAACAACCTCTACATTGTTCTCAAAGATTAAGCTTTCGAATAAAATACTACGCCACTAACAGTGACATTCATATTGTCTAACTGTTTCCTGCAATGAGATTCAGAGCTTCACGAAGCAAATTGTAGCACATCAAAGATAATGCATATAATGTATATCACATAAATTTTATCAGCTGTGAAACAACTGACAATTTCACAAGGATGTTGCACTGCCAATTCAATGGGATGCCGGGGCGAGTAGCGGCCTGTTCCATATGATAATTGTGTTTAAACGACGGATAGAAGACAATAAAGCATTGGGCTTTAAAGTACTTTTAATACTTTCACCATCTCGACTCCATCAAGCCATTGATTCAAGGAGAAACATCTGACCGAAAACACAACGCAGCAAACTCAAGTAGCACTATGTGTGGCAACAATTCTCTCGCAGGTAACAAATTCAAACGTTGTTCGAAAGCAAAAATTAGAAAAAATAAAACTCAGGATATGCATAAACTTTGCCCCGTTAAAATACCATCGACAAAATTGTTCTTTATTACCGTGAAAGGACTAGGGTGTCTAAGGTTAAAAGTGTAAAAGTTTCGTAACAAGAATTTACAAAGATTCATCTAGGTGATTAGAAATAAAACATTTTTGAACTTCAACAAGAAAAATACACGACTTTACACATCTCACATAAAGGCAATATATATATATATATATATATATATATATATATATATATATACATACATATATATATATAAATATATATATATATATATATATATATATATATATATATATATATATGTATACATATATATATATATATATATATATATATATATATATACATATATATATACAGTATATATATATATATATATATATATATATATATATATATATATATATATGTATTAATAGACTTTATATCCTAATGGAAGCGGCTCCAGAAAAAAAAAAACATGAAAAGACCACCTACAATGTAGATTTTAATACTGTTGAAACGACTAAGGCAATATAGAAATAAAACCTACACAATACTGGATTTCAAAATGCAAAGAATAATAATAATTTACATATATATATATATATATATATATATATATATATATATATATATATATATATATATATATATTGAGAGAGAGAGAGAGAGAGAGAGAGAGAGAGAGAGAGAGAGAGAGAGAGAGAGAGAGAGAGAGAGAGAGAGAGAGAGAGAGAGAGAGAATGTTAATGTTATCGTCAGCGACTGAATGAACCAAAGTTCAAACTTCACTCAAATCTGACACATTTCACTCAATCCTGTCCCTTCCCTACGTATCAACTAAGGATGGATCAGCGAACACCGTGGCCAAGTAGTGCAGTATTTCGCTGACGAGATCTGGTGTAGGATTATTGCTGAACAGTCCACCAAACTGCAAATGGATACCAGTAATCTCGCATTTACCACGAACAAAAATCTTATCCCTTAAAATATGCTAACAATTAATACCGCTGGTCCCATCCTTCTCAAGGGAGAAAAGGTGCATGGGGTTTTGGAGAAGGGGCCCTTTATCTTCGCAACCAAACATCCTAGCGGATGGTAGGTGAGATATTATATATATATATATATATATATATATATATATATATATATATATATATATATATATATATATATATATATTAATATATATATATACATATATATATATATATATATATATATAGAGAGAGAGAGAGAGAGAGAGAGAGAGAGAGAGAGAGAGAGAGAGAGAGAGAGAGAGAGCGGTCTCAACTGTTTGTGCATCTGTTGTTAAAAGAAAATTTCTTGGAAAATTATCTTCTTTTTAAATTGAAGAAAGCAACTATTTTTTAGAATGTTTTTCCCAAATTAGGGAAGTCCTGTAAATTTACGAAATAATGCATCGTTTTTTAATGCAGTAACTTTGCCATTCATTTCTTTATTGTCGCGCTGTTTCGTGAGAATGAATAAATGTTTCACAGCAATCCGTTTTTTTTTTTTTTCAGAATGTGAATCTGTAAAAATTCTCCCAGTACAGAAGTTACGCATATATAAAGCAAATAAGTATCTCATTCCAGCCATAATCCAGCTATATCACTTACCTTTAACTTCCTCTCGAAAAGACACTTAAACCGAGGTACTCCATTTTATCTACTCATTTCCGTACCCACTTGTTCAATTTCATCCTATTAATTGAGAGGAAACACATTTCTTCAGTTCCGGACTCAAGATCCTTGTCGGTGAGAGAGAGAGAGAGAGAGAGAGAGAGAGAGAGAGAGAGAGAGAGAGAGAGAGAGAGAGGTGGGGGTGAGAGGTGGGGGTGGGGGGTGGGGGGGGGGCAATTGTCACATCCTCCTTTGATTCAACTGGATCGTACGACAGACTACGTGATTTACCTATCCGTGGGACGTGATTTCAAACCACGGGCAGCGACACGGGCGGTCATCCAGTTCCGGTCGGGCTGTGGAAAACCGATGCTTCCCTTCCCATCGGAAGATTATCCGATTGCGTTTCAGTCGGTCGGCCGTTCCGCTCCGCCGCCAGATCCATTTCTCATGACGTATGATCATCCTGTTAAAGTACGTACCGAATGTATCGTTCTCGCCTTGAAAAGTGAATGCGCTCTTCCGAGATAGTTATAGAATCGCTCGTCAAGATATTCGGTCCAATTACGTAACGGCTCCTTTTAGGAGTCCACCCCATGTCCCCCACCACATTTACTTCCACGCAAATCCCTGCACCTCCATACAATCTCGCTCAAATCCTCAACGATCGTCCTCCCTGCACAGATTAGCCTCAGTTGCGGGCGAATATAGAGCTTAATGAGAGGATGCGATGTCCATGAATTTCAGTACGTGTGTGAGAAAATGCTCTCTGGCGTATCGATATAATATATCAGCATTACGATCATTAGGTTCAATCATTTGTGCTCGTTAACCACGAAGCAGATATATAGAGGACAAAGGCTTCGACAAAGTTGAGACGTTTCTTGGTACTTCTAATGTAGCCTATGTGGCTTTCAGTTCTAATTTCCCAAAATGAAATGTATCTAAAAATTACACAATTTAAATTAAGTATATATATATATATATATATATATATATATATATATATATATATATAATAAGAATAGAAGATTTTATATCGATAATTCCTACTTTATAAGAAAAAATATCTACCAAGGAACCGATACAAAAAGAAAAAAAAAGTTACGGTGTGCAAAAACTTGTACAATTATGCATAAAGTGTATTTATACGAAAAAACAAAATTACTTCTCGATCCAAATAAAGAATCCCCATATTGCGCGAATACTAAAGAGAATCAGCCGAGAGGTGCAAACAGGTTGTATCCTTCAGCTGCTGTGTACCTCCCTTGTCCTCCTCTTCCTCCTATTCCCCTTTCCGCTTCCTTCCTCCCACAACAGCCTCTGCACTGATAAATCTGGCAAAATTCACTCGAAGCAAAACGATATTCCCACGATGGACCATTAGCGCACACCTTCACGCGTTGACGCCACCGGCGAAGGCGAAAGGAAGCAGTAAAAGAAAAAAAAATGATAAAGGAATCGAAGAAAATACAAGACAGCGCATATGATATTTTAGAATAAGATTAATGGAAACTAAAGAAGAAAATTATATCGCCATAAATGACGCTGTATACAATAAATTAATTTAAAGAGTGGTTTCTATAACATTAAACGCAACCATATAAGGCAATACCTCGCGAAGAGGTAAATGGGCAAAGTCATCAAAGGGAAAATGTAACGAGAGGAGACCAACGTCGCCTCCTTTCGATTACCTTTTCTCTAAATGACCAAGATATATCATAATGTCGCTTTTTATGGACTGTTTCACGTAAGGGATGAATATATGACCATTGTTATATAACCTTGAGTTCTACAATAGCCACAGTAAAATATCATTGCATTCTTTAACGTTATATAACCTTGTGGTGTGCTCTAACCATATAACCATAACCTTTCAGACTGTTATATATAATTGATTTGTGCCATAACGATGCTACCATAACATTCCAAGGTCAATGTTATATAATCTTGAAGTGTGTTTTGAACCACTGAACCATAACATTTTGGTCTCTAATATTATAAAATCTTCCATTGTGTCAAAACCACATTACCAAAACTTTCCAATTGTACTCTAACCACAAAACCTTCCAGAGCCTAATGTTATAAAACCTTGACGTGTACCATTTGATATGCTACCATAACTTTCCAAGTTTCAATGTTATATAACCTTGAGGTGTACTCTAACCACAAAACCTTCCAGAGCCTAATGTTATAAAACCTTGAAGTGTACCAATTGATAGGCTACCATAACTTTCCAAGTTTCAATGTTATATAACCTTGAGGTGTACTCTAACCACAAAACCTTCCAGAGCCTAATGTTATAAAACCATGAAGTGTACCAATTGATAGGCTACCATAACATTCCAAGCTTCAATGTTATATAACCTTGAGGTGTACTCTAACCACAAAACCTTCCAGAGCCTAATGTTATAAAACCTAGACGTGTGCCATTTGATATGCTACCATAACATTCCAAGCTTCAATGTTATATAACCTTGAGATGTACTCTAACCACAAAACCTTCCAGAGCCTAATGTTATAAAACCTTGACGTGTACCATTTGATATGCTACTATAACTTTCCAAGTTTCAATGTTGTATAACCTTCAGGTGTACTCTACCCACAAAACCTTCCAGAGCCTAATGTTATAAAACTTTGAAGTGTACCATTTGATAGGCTACAATAACTTTCCAAGCTTCAATGTTATATAACCTTGAGGTGTACTCTAACCACAAAACCTTCCAGAGCCTAATGTTATAAAACCTTGAAGTGTACCAATTGATAGGCTACCATAACTTTCCAAGCTTCAATGTTATATAACCTTGAGGTGTACTCTAACCACAAAACCTTCCAGAGCCTAATGTTATAAAACCATGAAGTGTACCAATTGATAGGCTACCATAACATTCCAAGCTTCAATGTTATATAACCTTGAGGTGTACTCTAACCACAAAACCTTCCAGAGCTTAATGTTATAAAACCTAGACGTGTGCCATTTGATATGCTACCATAACTTTCCAAGCATCAATGTTATATAACCTTGAGGTGTACCCTAACCATATAACGTTTCAGAGTCTAATGTTCTAAAACCTCGACGAGTACCATTTTATATGCTATCATAACTCTCAAAGTTTCAATGTTATATAACCTTGTCGTGTACTCTAACCATATATCTTTCCAGAGTCTAATGTTATATGACCTTGACGTGTGGCATTACAATGCTACCATAACTTTACAAGCTTCAAAATTTTTATAAATTTGAGGTATACTCTAACCACGGACAAACAACTTTCCGGTCTCCATTATTATAAAACATTCAGGTGTACCATGACCACATGAACATAACCCTCTATTATTCACTCTCATACATCCTCCAGGTATGTTATAAGTTTAGTACTATGACCTCCCAATCTTCGATGTTATATAGTCTTCAATATTATATAGCACAAAAATATGCCATAACTTTCCAGGTTTCAGTGTCTATAACTTTAGGGTATGCTATAGCCAATGGACCATACCATTCCAGTCTTCAATGTTATATAACCTTGAGGCGTGGCAAAGCCAAAATACTATAAACTACTGTGCAATACTTCAGGATTTGAGTTTTCCTGCTTACCCGTATAAACACGTTATATTCCTCTATGTTTTAGATTTTGTTTACGTAGCTATTCATATATACTGCACACGCATTTATTTGTTAATTATTACTAATTATACATTTTCAAATTTGCGTCCTCATCTTTTCTTTTCTTTGTTCTGTTCTTATTTTTTCACACATCAACCTGACATTTCGGTTTTCTACATGCTAATGTAAATACACTAGCAGCAGTAGATTTAGTAGTATACAAAATAATAAAAATAATGTAAAATTTAGAAAGAAAATTATCAAAGTTATTTTCATTAAAGGGAAGCAGTTGTCAAAAATATGTTTGCTAACGAAACTTTCTATCGAAGATCAAACGTCTACCAAGAACAACTGAAAACAGACGAGGTCACTATAGGGAGCCCTAAACAAATACATAGTCACCAAAGGAAATCATGAGGAAAAAAATAAGTCGAAGACATGGTTGGTTGGTATAGAAGAACAATTGACAATGACATGTGCCTACACAAATTCAGGGTCAGAGACGAAATCCCCATAAGGAAACATGTCAAGAGTAATAATCATAGAATAAAAAAAGGTAAAAAACAACTTTCCAAGTGTTACCATATAGTAAAGATAATGTCGTTGACAGGATGAAAGCGTCTAGATAGATGAATAAAGACGATGACCTTTGAGGATGAGACTTTACAAAAGACGATCTAAAGAAAATTTGCGGGTACAGACTGGCACAGAAAGACCATAAAGAGACGCCTGTGGAAGGTATGTCTGAGTCTTTTGTCCTGAGTGGACTAGTTACGGCTAATGATGATGATGAACAAAATGAAATAGAACAAAAAAGACGACACCAAAAATTCACTTGTATCTTCGAATAAATTACAAAATTAGCGTAAAGGGACAAAAGACATCAAATAGCAGCAACGCGAAAGATAAGGTGAACAAGACCATTAAAAACCAATTAAGTTGATATTCAAAGAAAGCAAGCTGTTAGGCAAATAAAAGAAAAAGAGGCATGAAATATATGGTTAATAAACAAAGGAAGGTTCATCAACTGTCACAGATCAGATGTCACTTTAATACATAAATAAATCTAATCAATATGAAAATAAACAGGAAAACTGCCGGATACATAAAGAACCATCAAACTAGTCTAAGACAAACAAAACTGGCGATAAGTTTTAAACAAAATGTAGAACTGTATATATATATATATATATATATATATATATATATATATATATATACACACACACACATATATATATATATATATATATATATATATATATATATATATATATATATATATATATATATACACACACACATATATATATATATATATATATATAAGTAATATATGGCAAATATTGGCAAGAACGTATGTCACTTTACACTTATGAGTCCTGTCTAATTATCATAGATTTCGTGTGTAGCCACACGTGTTTCTTCAATAATACCTGCCTCCTGACGAAAAGAAAAACAAGCAGGAAATTACAACCCTACTAAAGTGACCTCCATGGTAAAGTTGAATTTCTACTCTTTTCCTCTCTAAAATGACAAAACTAACACCCAATTACTTTTTCTGCGATTACGAAATCGCTGAAGTATATATCCTCCGAATTTCTCGAAGTAGAAGAGCAGGGTAAATTAGATCACAAATGGAAACTCGTTCCTCCTCACGACGAGAACGCGATTAACCCACGAAGTGTAACGCAGTTATACAGACAACCCTCAGAGAGAGAGAGAGAGAGAGAGAGAGAGAGAGAGAGAGAGAGAGAGAGAGAGAGAGAGAGAGAGAGAGAGAGAGAGAGAGAGGGTGATCCCCTCCCACCTCCCATCTCTTCGCTTTCCAAACGAAACCTCCCACTACCAGTTACGTATGAATTTTCCCTTGCAAAGCAGGAAAAAATAGAATTTAGAAGAGGCTCTACACATCGATCTGCGTCTGCATTAACCACACCGTCTGTTGGTGATCCCTCAGCCCTGGAAGGGTTGATCACTATGCACTGTGTCAGGAGCGATCACGAGGTCTTCCGTGCTGCCCCCAAGATATAAGAGGAGGGGAAAAGGGAAAGAACATCGTTATAAAGGACTCAGACGCTCAAAGGTAGGTACTTCTTACTAATGATCATCAGCAGTTTCCCTTTTTCTTTAAATGCAACTTCTCTTAATTCCCAAATTTCTAGTTTCAACAATGCGTTAAGGCATGAAAGGAAAAGTTACTATGGTATTTTTTCATAATCATATTCAGTGAAATTATTTTTTACCATTTTCCAAATTCATTATTGGTAATTACAAAATCCCAAGGTTTTCCTTTTCTCGTCCGAATATAAAGCAAATCACTTCACCATCTTTAAATAGTGTAACCTAATCTCTGATAATGAGATGGAACAGAAAGGTCAAAGTAACATCGTCCTGATGGTTTGCCCAGTGAAAAAGAAAAAAAAATATTGGTATTTTGGCAGCGAATCTTTAATTCTTATTGCATTGAATGTTCTAACTTCAGAATACAGTTTCTTCAAATGTATGTAATTATTCCTAAAAGTGCCCTTTAATTAAAAAAAATTGAGAGAGAGAGAGAGAGAGAGAGAGAGAGAGAGAGAGAGAGAGAGAGAGAGAGAGAGAGAGAGAGAGAGAGAGAGAGAGAGAACTACTCAGTATATCGAGATAAAAATTCAGTCAAATCACCTGAGAGAACGGAAACAAAAATATTAGAAACGTTCAATAAATGATTGTCAATAACATTCATGGCAAATATTACAAAAAAAAACATTATATATACATATATATATATATATATATATATATATATATATATATATATATACATACACACATATATATATACATACATACATGTATATATACACACATTCATACATACATAAAAACACACACACACACACACACACACACATATATATATATATATATATATATATATATATATATATATATATATATATATATTATAAACCACCTCATCAAGAACAACTAAAAAAACCGCCATCATCAAGAAAAACATCAATTTATCAAATAGCTCTGATGTTCCACAAAAACAAAAAGTCGAATACAAAATAACAAACGAGCTCCTGACCAAGAAACCCACCACTACAACGCCCCGAGAACAGCAACAACATCCGTCCATGTGAATGGCTCCAGATTATCCTGCAAAGTCATCTCTGTTCCTCATTTAGAAGAAGTCATAAACCTCGTTTATCATATCGCATTACAAGAGCACATAGACCAATCTCCGACCGGACATAATCATGATGAAAGATGTACATCTCTCGACGACTATTGTAATCAGGAGACCGGGATTATATTATTCGGGTAAAGCCGGACCCTTGATGGATGAAGATGGAACCGCCGGATTTGGAAGTTATAAGAGGGTCCACTTGAAAATGGAAAGCCTTTTGCATATAAGGGATATAAACACAGGATCTTGTCTTCATGCGCTCGTAGAAGTAAAGGTAACAAATAACCAGAGAGCCTCTTGTTGCGGAAAAAAATAATAATCATTATAACAATAAGAGTAATAATAATGATGATGATGATGATAATGATGATGAAAAGATATTACTTTCAGGCTATTAGCGATCGCTACTAATAACAGCAATATAAGCTTGTGATTCTTATCGGCACGACTATCAACAGTATTTTCTTCAGTAAAATTAGCTTATAATGTAACTAAAAGTGAAAGGCTAGAATAAAAATGAATCTAAGATAGATATACTTCACCCATTTAATGATTTCGTATACGATAATATCGAAAGGAATTTAGTAACAGACGAGTTGTGAAACCAAAATATAAATTTATGAATTCTTAATTACCTATTTCCACACACCATGTGCAAAGTTCAAATATGGCAGTTTAAATAATTTGCTACAGGTTACATATATGGAAAATAAGTCATGCTAAGTTTACCCGAGAAACTAAATTACTTTATGAATTAAAAATAAACTAATTGGCAATCATACACATATATACGGTATATATAATTATATATATACTATATGTATACATATATATATATATATATATATATATATATATATATATATATATATATATAGGCTAGATGTGTAGAAAATAGTTTTATGGTATCTCATAGCAATTTCAATTTAAACAAATTAGCCGGTCGTCTTCATTACTTATCCGTTCAAAAAAAAAAGAAATATGAAGGAAAAAGGCTTCAGTAACTATTTCAACGGTATAAGAAATAGAATCACATGTGCAGGCTATAACAATACAGCTTTTAATCAGTATCCATTAAGTTAGCGGGCCGAGAAGAGGAGGGAGATCCCGAAGGTAATAATTAGCAAATTTGAAATACCGGTTACTTCCTCGGCTAGAGGAAGCGTGATGGTCCAAAAGGAGTTTCCAGAAAAGAATCAAGACGACGATGATTTTTAAGAGAGATTCTAGGAGGCGTGTGATAGCACAAAGGCTCTCCTGAAGGAGGGGTGGCAAGGCGGTGGGGGTAGATACATGATGATGTCACGGTAGCCGATTGTCAAGTTCATGATCAAATCGTCCACATACCGAAAAACTCAACGGCTACGAATCTGAGAGAGAGAAAAAGAAAAAAAAAGTGATGTCTTTAATACGTGTTCTGCGAGACCATAAATCACCAGATTTCCAGGCAATTTAACAATGAAAACGAAATGCTCTGAAGTTCTCACGCTCACACCTGAGGGAACAAGCTCGCGTGGTCTCCCCGAGACGCGTGGCCAACCTTCACTTTTTCCCTTCTTTTGGTGATTCTGAACTTTATTGACGCTCGCTGTCCATCGCTTCAAAATATCAAAGCTCCATTGTTTTTATTCATAACAGTGTGGAAATAGTGTGCCCAAAAAAAGGTCGTTGAATCGCAATATTTCTGATACTGGAAATAAAAATTCTACAGGCAACCTTATGGTTAGACTCTACAGTGGCAGGTACGATGTTGATTTTCATGCGGGCCATTACACAATTTGGGGCCTAAATCATAGATTTCTACTATCAGGTGCAAGTAAAAATCAAGATAATGCAAAAAGAAATAGACAAAGCTGAAGAAAAATCCTTCTCAATGTTTTTTTTTCTCCACAGTATAATGATATAATCTAGTTTAAATTTTCCCAAACTCTCATCCATCCATGATGCAGAAAGATTCTATTCTTCTCTCGGTGTACACACTGACGCGTACGTAATAAAAGAAAATAATAAAAAGGTCCCACAACATCGTTTCCGGTGAAAATCAGAGATCTGGAACGGACAAAGTGTTCCAGGATACTAGACCTTGAGCTAAGGCAGAAGTCTGGAAAAATATAATGTTGGATAAACCGAAGTAAATTCGGATATTATAAAAATTTGAAAGGAAAGATGTGCTATCAGATGAATGCGAGCGCATATTTCATAATAATAATAATAATAATAATAATAATAATAATAATAATAATAATAATAATAATAATAATAATAATAATAATAATAATAATAATAATAATAGTTTGCTTCATATTGCAAAAATAAATCCCTACTAAAAGCCCACTTTACGGGAAATTACTTTCGCGGTAAAATACAAGAGTTAAATCAACAGTTCTTGAAACTGAAAATAAAGAAATGTACTTTCCTCCCGCAACTTACTTGCTGCGACAGTTCCTTAGGAATCAGCATAAACAATTTTTTTCAAGATGATTTTATACCTACAACGAATCAAAGGAATGATTGTTACAGCTCACCAATTCTAACTGTAATGAGTCCAACAAATAATAGTACAGTTCACTCATTCTAACATTAAAATGATTTACTACGCAGCTGGGATTTTGAGCATCAAAGAACATCGTAACTGGACGACCGAATATAAACGATACATAGACCGTAATAAAAATATAATGTTGAACAATATACTTCAATATAATGGTGTGACATAAATAAAAAAATAAAAATAAAACTGAAAACATAAATATTGCGTAAAACTATTGAAAATGTGTAAAACAGATTGAAAATGTATGAGATATAAAAATACCACAATTTGGGAAACAATTCCATTCACAATTTCAGTTCTTTCCCTTTACTGTTAAACGTAGTTAATTTTACCACTAGAAGTGTCCTGCTATGGACATATAATTTGGACTTAGTTGACTATAGAGGGATATGCAAGATTTAGAACGATAGTTATGTTGTTATAAGTAAAATTCCTTAAATAGATAAGGAAACAGTAAAATATTAAGAGATATGGATTTCTTAAATATTCATACCATCGTTATTTCCAATAACCGTCACTCCAGCAAGTTTTAAAAAAATGCAAAAAGAAAATTTAATTTGTAAGTTTATCATCATGAGTATTATAGAGAACACTTTGAATTTATGAAATGGACAAATAGTAATGTATGTTATTTATAAGTCAACATAAAAGACTAGTGTACAAAGGAAAAGAAATGCCACTTAAAACTTGGATAACTACAACACAAGCCATTATTTTCTCAGCACGTTCCGATAATACTAGGTAAGTAAACTTTAAATTTACACCTTTCGTTACCCAGCCCAAGACCAGCGTCTCTCTCAAACTGGTCCTTCAATATGGAAGCTTAGGGATGGTACGTAACGCTCCTATGGGTAAGAATTGGCCAGCTCTAATAATAATAATAATAATAATAATAATAATAATAATAATAATAATAATAATAATAATAATAATAATAACCTCCTAAGTCCATAAACAACCAGATTTCGCATACCAAACACTCGCACAGAAGTTTATATAATTATCCCCCATGAACATCAGCAATACTAGATCTATTTTGTTTGTTTATTATCGACGCTAATGATATGTACAATTAGAGCGGCAAACAACCGGTTAGTGCAGAACTGAGAGAGAGAGAGAGAGAGAGGAGAGAGAGAGAGAGAGAGAGAGAGAGAGAGAGAGAGAGAGAGTCTTAACTCCATGGTTTCTACAAGTATGTTATTAAGAGCCCTTTTACCCACACCAGCGGCCGCGGGTGCATCGTCAAGTTATTCGGGAGAGCAAATAAGGAGTAAAATAAGGAGCATCTTCTTGACTCAACACCGAGGCTCATTACGGACCACCTCCTCAACCGCAAAACCGCAGATTAAATGGGGCAGTCATTCGGAACAACGGCGGTGGCAGCACCGCCAGCAGCAGCAGCAGCAGCAGCAGCAATAGAGCAGCAACTGTCAGCAGTAAGCACTAACGCACTGCGCAAGAGGCATCTACTTACAGCTACGAGTACGGATAGGAAAATGAAGAGGAAGGGGGAGGGAGAACGGGGAGGGATTTAGAATGATTGCGTTTCCAACACGGAGGAAGGAGAAGACGAACCAAGATTAGAAGATGAAGTAATTTTTTCAACTAGTCCTTAAACTTGTCAATGTTTAACTCAAAAATACATTGACACGCTTCATTACTTTATCATGAAACGATAGTATGAATTGGTTTTCTAAAGTAATTACTCCTCCCATTTTACCTAACAAACAATGGAATTCGATATTAAAGAAGATTTGCGGGTTATTTGACATTAAGGAAAATTACGAGTGTTAGCGATACATACATATATACATACATACATACATATATATATATATATATATATATATATATATATATATATATATATGTGTATATATATATATATATATATATATATATATATATATATATATATATATATATATATATTTATATATATTCCATAAAAGTACTACTTTAAGTGTCTGATTTTTTTAAGTTAATCCTAAACAAAAGATCAATACCAATAAAGGATTCTCTCTCTCTCTCTCTCTCTCTCTCTCTCTCTCTCTCTCTCTCTCTCTCTCTCTCTCTCTCTCTCTCTCCTTATTAACTCACCAAAAATAACAAAAGTATAAATGAAGATAGGCATGAAATTAGAGGTAATAACACGTGGCGGGAGGTAAAGAATACCGAATCCTAAAGAGGTGAACGAAAAGAAAAGGTTTCTTCAAAAATACGAAGCTTTGATAAAAACTCGGCAAGACAAACGATTCATGAAGACAAAAGCAATACGGTATAATGAAATTGCAAGAGCAAGCACATTCGATTGTAATTAAAATCATAAGAAGTCGCATTTTTTATACGGCTGTACACGCATGCGCAACATTAACGTCTTCTCGAATGAATATACTATATTTACAACAAGGATGGGAACGAGTTGATAGTTTTGCAAAATTAAAGACCACGCTCTAATAGATAAGTTATCTCGTACTAAGTCCCAAGGGGCGATGTGACGGAGTAACAATTATATTTTCTTTGAAATAGAGTTTTATGTATTCCAATTGCAATTTTATTCTGAACGCATTTTTTCTCCGCCATGGTGTTAGTATTATCATCAGACTTATTACCATGTTTATTATTACTGTTAATGCAGTTTCATTATTTAAAAAAAAAAAAAAAAAATTATTTGCCAAAGTATGAGTAGAGCATATTTGTGTCGAACTGCTTGATTCAGTATCATCTGTTTCCTCAAGGGGAAATGCACCATTACAATCATCCCTATCATGACATATAACAGCCACAGGCAGATGCTTGGCACGCATACCTTTCACAAATGCTGAGTAATTTCATTGAAAATACTAGACAGCAAATAAAACAGTATTAGGTGAAAAAATAATTTCATATTTCTAAAACAATGGCTTGCGCAAACATTCGAATAATAATTAATAAAGGGATAGTAAAAAGTGAAAACTTGGGCAAGTTGGACAAAATAACTGTGCAATAAAAGCAGTGCAAAAAATGAAATTTCACAGCGCTAAATATTTAAGAATTTTCTTCTCTAATGGAGCGGCTTCTTGCCTAAGACCATTTATAGCAACGGGAATGAAAGAGTGCCGGCGGCTGTAGAAGAACAAGGAAGACAATGGGTGAGTAACTCAAGCATTTGCCATGAATCATTTACGTTCAGCACTCCGCTAAAGATGACACAGACTGGTTGAAGGAAGAAGGTAGATGGAGAACTGCTCTCTCTCTCTCTCTCTCTCTCTCTCTCTCTCTCTCTCTCTCTCTCTCTCTCTCTCTCTCTCTCTCTCTCTCTCTCTCTATAATGATTTAAATATACATTTCATATTTTTCTACCATTAAAAAAAAAAAAACGAAAAAATTCTTAGGTTTTATTTTGGACAAAATTAATTTCATCACCATTATCATTAATAAATCTTATCATTGTTATCATGATCATTATCATTGGAGGTTTCATCATTATTGTTTCATTATTGTTAATAGCAGTAGGAGTTGTACGAAAAACGAGTCTTTAGAAGAAAACTCCTTGTCCTGCATGAAAGATATGACCATTATGTATGGAGTTGGTTATGAGCTACCATAGCCCTACACAAATTAATAATACATAAAGCACTATACTATCCAAAAGACAGAAAATGTTGATGAAACCATTGTAAACGATTTTGTATCTGAATGAAATCTGAATTAGGACCCTAGATTGAATTAAGCTCATATTAATCAGTTTTCTTTCGTAAAACTTAAATAATTATGCTAAGCTGTATTGGACATAACATAGGTAGTAGGTTGGCCAGGGCACCAGCCGCCCGTTGAGATACTACCGCTAGAGAGTTATGGGATCCTTTGACTGGGCAGACAGTACTATAGTGGATCCTTCTCTCTGGTTACGGTTCTTTCTGTTTGCCTTTACATACACCGAATAGTCTGGCCTATTCTTTACAGATTCTCCTCTGTCCTCATACACTAGATAACACGGAGATTACTAAACAATTCTTCTTCACCCAAGGGGTTAACTACTGCACTGTAATTGTTCCGTGGCTACTTTTCTCTTAGTAAGGGTAAAAAAAAAGACTCATTAGCTATGGTAAGCAGCTCTTCTAGGAGAAGGACACTCCAAAATCAAACCATTGTTCTCTAGTCTTGGGTAGTGCCATAGCCTCTGTACCATGGTTTTCCACTGTCTTGGGGTAGAGTTCTCTTGCTTGAGTACAATCAGGCACACTATTCTATCTTATTTCTCTTCCTCCTGTTTTGTTAAAGTTTTTATAGTTTATGGAAATATTCATTTTAATGTTATTACAGTTCTTAAAATATTTTATTTTTCCTTTTTTCCTTTCCTCACTGGGCTATTTTCCCTGTTGGGGCCCCTGGACTTTTAGCATCCTGCTTTTCCAACTAGGGTTGTAGCTTAGCAATTAATAATAATAATAATAATAATAATAATAATAATAATAATAATAATAATACATTTTTCTTCTCTCTATAATACAGACGGATATTCATAAAACGAAAATTACATTTTTTTAAGTATTTCCCTCTTATGAAAGCAAGTAGGAATTTTGCATAAAACATTTATCGATTCGAAGCAAAACTGATTAACTGCGATCAATCTATTCTGAAGAAATTTTTTAATTCTTTCATAATCTTGTTTCGAGTATTGTTCTCCCGGTTGGTCTTTAGCTGCTGATTCTCATCTTGACTTGTTGAACAGGAACTTACAGTCTATATATTTCTTATTCCTGATCTAGATAATAATCTTTGGCACGTCGTTCAATTAGTCTATTATGCTTTGGCACGTCGTTCAATTAGTCTATTATGCATGTTGCATAAGATTTTTTTATAATTCTGACCATCTTTTACATTCAGATCTTTCCAGAAAGTTCCATCCTGTTTGTAATACTAGGCATGCACCTAATTCTAAAACAGTAGTCAGGCCTCTTCCATCATACGGCTCAATACTACACAGAATTCTAGAAGTTTTATTCCACCTGTGACGAAGTTGTGGAATGATCTTCCTCATAGGGTAGTTGAATCGGTAGAACTTCAAAATTTCAAACTTGCAGCAAATGTTTTCATGTTGGACAGGCTGACAAAAGTCTTTTTTAAAGTCTATATATGAAACATCTGTTTTTATTGTTGTTAATGTTTTTAAAATATTTTATTTTAATTGTTCATTACTTCTCATAATGTTTATATATTTCCTTATTTCCTTTCCTCACTGGGCTGTTTTTCCCTGTTGGAGCCCTTTGGCTTATAACACCTTGTTTTTCTAATTAGGGTTTAGCATAGCTAATAATAATAATAATAATAATAATAATAATGATAATAATAATAATAATAATGATAATGATAATAATAATGATAATAATAATAATAATAATAATAATGATAATAATAATAATAATAATCATCCTCAATTCCATTACTAAGATATAGACAAGAAATTTGAATTGATTACTTCATCAGTGACAATGCACAGATGAAAACAGCTTCCTACACAGGACTATTGTCAATGACCGGTATCTCTGCATAACTGATATGAATTGATATTACTATCATGTAAAACCAATGTTTATTTTAGTCGCATAAATACAAAAATATTGTCGACACAAAATCAAATTTACTTCAATGTCACTTACATATGTTCATAATAGGCACATCTAAGATACAGCATGACTGGTTATTTAGTTTCATATTGCTAAATAATGGTCAATGTAAATTAAAGATCCAAGTACTACATCAGTGACGTACACATATATTTTAGCACGAAATAATTATTCTATGATTTTTCCAGAAGTATTTCAATTACGTTAATGACCTATAACGGCCATAGGCCAGACGAGCGAAATACGTCCTCATTTATAAAAAGAAAGACAAATATGAAAAAAGTATTTCAAAATCGAAATGGTGATAATAATACAGCAATTTAACAGATAAACAGATAATCAAAATCACTAAAATGGAAGGGTTTAGTTTTGATAGTGAACTAGATACCCCCCAAAGAGCGTATATTACCATGGGAGTTCAGTACTTTAAAAGTTAAAGAATACCTGTGGAGCTAGTTATATAAAATGTAGTTTAATGTAAAAATTAGCAAAAATAAGATAAGAATACACACTGACACACACACACATACACACACACACACACACACACACATATATATATATATATATA
>NC_090751.1:55533554-55536054 GCF_036898095.1 Palaemon carinicauda
GAGAGAGAGAGAGAGAGAGAGAGAGAGAGGAGAGAGAGGAGAGAGAGAGAGAGGAGAGAGAGAGAGAGAGAGAGAGGAAGCCTGAGTGCTTATTAAGCTCACAGTAAAGTATGGTTCGAAATGATAAATCAAATATTAATGAGATCATCATAAGATGGGAATAATAATGACGTACGTTTTAACCCCCCAGGGCAATTTTCCATGTTGATTACCTATCCTTTCAACTTCACTGGTGGATATCAAGTGAATATCTAGGAAACGTATGCAACTTCTACTATTCCTCATATCACTACTGACTAGCATTAGTAAGAGAAAAAGTAATAACAATATAGAAATAATATTATGAAATATTATCGAAACCACCATAGGATAACCGAAAGAAATTGTTTCAAACGTTGCAAAAGCAAGATCCTGGTGGCCTACATTTAAATTTGGGGGTGTCAAGATGTCACAGATCCGAGAGAAAGTTTGCTGACGAAATCAGTTAAATCAAAAATTTCAAGCAACACAATTGTACCGCCTGTAATTTCCATCCAGCGGCATAACCTGGTCATTACGATCAATCTGAGGCTACGAAGTCAAACAGAGAAGTCACATGATGTCACCAGTGCAGTGTTCTGGTGACCGTGATATCACGGATGTGTCATACTTTCAACGGAAATGTGAATGTGGAATTTTTTCAATTTATATATATATATATATATATATTATATATATATATATATATATATAATATATATATATATATATATATATATTACATATTTATATATATATAGATATATTACATTATATATATATATATATATATATATATATATATATATATATATATATAATATTGTAAATATATTTGTACATTTAGAAAATTTGGTCAAATAAGAGTAGAATACCACTTCACGGAGAGAAAAAGAAAGAAAATTTACTCTGCATTTCAACCCGAATAAAAACCTTAGTTTTGAAAGTTCAAGGATCATTTCTAGCTTTGGTGAATCTGCCACAACGGGTCATAACTTCAGAATTAACGCCCTCAATTTTCACCAGTATAACCGAAGAGACATTTGTTAGATTCGTTGTTAGTACCTCATGAAATAGACAAAAAGCCTAAATCTACACATGAGAGAAAAAGTAATAACAATATTGATGCAAGAACTTTTCAATGGGAAAGTAAGAAAAGATTTTTCGTGCTCTTGAAAAAGAAAAGGGAATTGCCCATTCAGTCCGGCTAAGTTTAATCGGAGCCATCATACCGTATATATTTACTTTTAAAGAATGTTAATATTCGAAGTCAGACTTTTTTCAAAACTGTGTAAGAAATAACTAAATGCAATATCTACGAATTGTGCAAATACAGCAGTTCCACATAATTACATATTTCTGCTAAACATACATATTATATATGTAATGTGCTAAGAATTTTTAACAACTATTTTTGAATATTAGTCTCTCTGAAAAAAGTGAACACTGGTCCAAATATACCTAAAATACTTCCAATATATATAATATATATATATATATATATATATATATATATATAATATATATATATATTATATATATATATATGTCAATGTATAAAAATGTGTGTACAGTACATATATGGGTCTCCAAGTTGTGAGTCCCCCACACCGTTTTCCTCCCTGCCACCACACATCCTGCTTTGTTGGGTGCTTTCACTTGCCCCCAGTCAATTTTTTACTTCGAATAACATATTTTGTCCTCCCCTATTATAGATCTCCATAACTTTCTTAAAGTTGTAAATGATGGTCTACAAGTCTCCTAATATGCCAGATAAAACAATGTGTAATTTTAATTTTTACAATGGCGAGTTCTATTTGATATTATACCTGTTATGTTTGTCAGTATTTTTTAAGCACAGGTTAAATACACATAATCATGTCCTAGAAAGAGAATAAATATAAATATGAATATAAATATATTATATATATATATATATATATATATATATATATATGAATATGAATATATATATTATATATATATATATATATACACACAACACATTTATAAGCCATAAATACCTCTTAATATCGGATTCTCTCTACTTTGGAATCAGAGACCCAAGGGGGAATCACCAGAAGCTATTATCCTAAAGTTGAAATCTTATATTAAGAACTATTTATGGCTTCTATGAATATATATGAAAAATCGTTTGAATGTGCCAAAAAATACCATACATATATTAATATATATGTAAATAATATATATATATATATATATATATATATATTTATATATATATATATATATAAAGTTACACAAGCATAGTATCGTATTGTATTCCAATTTGCATTGGCCTTAAAGAAAATGTGGCATTGAAAATATTTCTCTTGATTGTTGATGACAACCACCATATTTGATTAAGTGAATATGACAATATTAAGGAATAACGAAATTGGGAAAGCAGTACCTGACATACAAAGTACTATAATACTGTATATATATATATATATATATATATATATATATATATATATAT
>NC_090751.1:55538523-55546023 GCF_036898095.1 Palaemon carinicauda
GAACTTGATAGTTTTGCAAAATTAAAGACCACGCTCTAATAGATAAGTTATCTCGTACTAAGTCCCAAGGGGGCGATGTGACGGAGTAACAATTATATTTTCTTTGAAATAGAGTTTTAAGTATTCCAATTGCAATTTTATTCTGAACGCATTTTTTCTCAGCCATGGCGTTAGTATTATCATCCGACTTATTACCATGTTTGTTATTACTGTTATTGCAGTTTCATTATTTAAAAAAAAAAAAAAAAAAAAAAAAAAAAAAAAAAAAAAAAAAAAAAAAAAAAAAAAAAAAATTTGCCAAAGTATGAGTAGAGCATATTTGTGTCGAACTGCTTGATTCAGTATCATCTGTTTCCTCATGGGGAAATGCACCATCACAATCATCCCTATCATGACATATAACAGCCACAGGCAGATCCTTGGCACGCATACCTTTCACAAATGCTGAGTAATTTCATTGAAAATACTAGACAGCAAATAAAACAGTATTAGGTGAAAAAATAATTTCATATTTCTAAAACAATGGCTTGCGCAAACATTCGAATAATAATTAATAAAGGGATAGTAAAAAGTGAAAACTTGGGCAAGTTGGACAAAATAACTGCGCAATAAAAGCAGTGCAAAAAATGAAATTTCGCAGCGCTAAATATTTAAGAATTTTCTTCTCTAATGGAGCGGCTTCTTGCCTAAGACCATTTATAGCAACGGGAATGAAAGAGTGCCGGCGGCTGTAGAAGAACAAGGAAGACAATGGGTGAGTAACTCAAGCATTTGCCATGAATCATTTACGTTCAGCACTCCGCTAAAGATGACACAGACTGGTTGAAGGCGGAAGGTAGATGGAGAACTGCTCTCTCTCTCTCTCTCTCTCTCTCTCTCTCTCTCTCTCTCTCTCTCTCTCTCTCTCTCTCTCTCTCTAATGATTTAAATATACATTTCATATTTTTCTACCATTTAAAAAAAAAACGAAAAAAATTCTTAGGTTTTATTTTGGACAAAATTATTTTCATCACCATTATCATTAATAAATCTTATCATTGTTATCATGATCATTATCATTGGAGGTTTCATCATTATTGTTTCATTATTGTTAATAGTAGTAGTATCAAGGAGTTGTACGAAAAACGAGTCTTTAGAAGAAAACTCCTTGCCCTGCATAAAAGATATGACGATTATGTATGGAGTTGGTTATGAGCTACCATAGCCCTACACATATTAATAATACATAAAGCACTATACTATCCAAAAGACAGCAAATGTTGATGAAACCATTGTAAAAGAATTTGTATCTGAATGAAATCTGAATTAGGACCCTAGATTGAATTAAGCTCATATTAATCAGTTTTCTTTCGTAAAACTTGAATAATTATGCCAAATTGTACTGGACATAACATAGGTAGTAGGTTGGCCAGGGCACCAGCCACCCGTTGAGATACTACCGGTAGAGAATTATGGGGTCCTTTGACTGGGCAGACAGTACTACAGTGGATCCTTCTCTCTGGTTACGGTTCTTTCCCTTTGCCTTCACATACACCGAATAGTCTGGCATATTCTTTACAGATTCTCCTCTGTCCTCATACACCTGACAACAATAAGATTACTAAACCATTTCTCTTCACCCAAGGGGTTAACTACTGCACTGTAATTGTTCCGTGGCTACTTTTCTCTTGGTAAGGGTAGAGGAGACTCTTTAGCTATGGTAAGCAGCTCTTCTAGGAGAAGGACACTCCAAAATCAAACCATTGTTCTCTAGTCTTGGGGAGTGTCATAGCCTCTGTACAGTGGTTTTCCATTGTCTTGGGGTAGAGTTCTCTTGCTTGAGGGTACACTCGGGCATGCTATTTTATCTAATTTCTCTTCCTCCTGTTTTGTTAAAGTTATTATAGTTTATATAGGAAATATTTATTCTAATGTTATTACAGTTCTTAAAATATTTTATTTTTCCTCTTTTCCTTTCCTCACTGGGATATTTTCCCTGTTGGGGCCCCTGGACTTTTAGCATCCTGCTTTTCCAACTAAGGTTGTAGCTTAGCAATTATTATTAATAATAATAATAATAATAATAATAATACATTTTTCTTCTCTCTATAATACGGACGGATATTCTTAAAACGTACATTAAATTTTTTTTTAAGTATTTCTCTCTTATGAAAGCAAGTAGGAATTTTGCATAAAACATTTATCGATTCGAAGCAAAACTGATTAACTGCGATCAATCTATTCTGAAGAAATTTTTTAATGCTTTCATTATCGTGTTTCGAGTATTGTTCTCTTGGTTGGTCTTTAGCTGCTGATTCTCATCTTGATTTGTTGAACAGGAACTTACAGTCTATATATTTCTTATTCCTGATCTAGATAATAATCTTTGACACGTCGTTCAATTAGTTTATTATGCATGTTGCATAAGATCTTTTAATAATTCTGACCATCTTTTACATTCAGATCTTTCCAGAAAGTTCCATCCTGTTTGTAACACTAGGCATGCACCTAATTCAAAACAGTAGTCAGGCCTTTTCCATCATGCGTCTCAATACTACACAGAATTCTAGAAGTTTTATTCAACCTGTGACCAAGTTGTGGAATGATCTTCCTCATCGGGTAGTTGAATCGGTAGAACTTCAAAATTTCAAACTTGCAGCAAATGTTTTCATGTTGGACAGGCTGACAAAAGTCTTTTTTATAATCTATATATGAAATATCTGTTTTTACTGTTGTTAATGTTTTTGAAATATTTAATTTTAATTGTTCATTACTTCTCATAATGTTTATCTATTTCCTTATTTCCTTTCCCCACTTGGCTGTTTTTCCCTGTTGGAGCCCTTGGGCTTATAACATCTTGTTTTTCTACCTAGGGTTTAGCACCGCTAATAATAATAATAATAATAATAATAATAATAATAATAATAATAATAATAATAATAATAATAATAATAATAATAATAATCCTCATTTCCATTATTAAGATATAGACAAGAAATTTAAATTGATTGCATCATCAGTGACAATGCACAGATAAAAGCAGCTTCCTACACAGCACTATTGTCAATGACCGGTATCTCTGCATAACTGATATAAATTGATATTACTATCATGTAAAACCAATGATTTATTTTAGTCGCATAAATACAAAAATATTATCGACACAAAATAAAATTTACTTCAATGTCCCTTACATACGTTCTTCATAATCGGCACATCTAAAATACAGCATGACTGGTTATTTAGTTTCACATTCCTAAGTACTGGTCAATGTAAATTAAAGATCCAATACTACATCAGTGACGTACACATATATTTTAGCACAAAATAATTATTCTATGATTTTTCCAGAAGTATTTCAATTACGTTAATGACCTATAACGGCCATAGGCCAGACGAGCGAAATACGTCCTCATTTATAAAAAGAAAGGCAAATACGAAAAAAGTATTTCAAAATCCAAATGGTGATAATAATACAGCAATTTACCAGACAGACAGATAATCAAAATCACTAAAATGGAAGGGTTTAGTTTTGATAGTGAACTAGATACCCCTCAAAGAGCGTATATTACCATGGGAGTTCAGTACTTTAAAAGTTAAAGAATACCTGTCGAGCTAGTTATATAAAATGTAGTTTAATGTAAAAATTAGCAAAAATAAGATAAGAATACACACTCACTCACACACACACACACACACACACATATATATATATATATATATATATACATACATATATATATATATATATATATATCACAATGATTAGAAAAAAATATGGATCCACAACCGGATTCATCTCGTAACGTAACTCCACTTTTCTTTTCAATAAACAAGAAACAAGCAAACGAAACCTGCATCACTACTCCGCCTTATTTCGTTATCGAAGGCAATAACAATGAAGTATGGTCGTGCATGGATTATACTGAAATCTTCTGTAGCTGAATATAAATCATAATTTGCTAAGAACGATTTACAGCACAGTTCCTGTTATGCCAGCACAGGATCTAGGAACCCTTTTAACTAAGAAGGCACAGCTTCATTCACGTTCTTTCCCGGAAAGAAATCCACGAACGCCAAAGAAAACGGGAAATAAATCGCTGGTCACCAGAGTGATTGGGGTTTGGACAGGGGAGGTTTGGACCATTTCCTGTTATTACCAAGAGAAGGAGCTTCCTTCCACGAAGTGATGTCTAATAATAAGTATGTTATACTGTACTCAAATCTTGGAAACTATTCAGAATAATAACACGATATATATATATATATATATATATATATAAAGGCGTATGTGTAAATCCTGAGAATTTTGTCTACATGTCAGTTTGCAATCTAATAGGGGAGAGGGTTAATTTAGTACCTTGTGGTAGGTTGAATATGGTGGGTCACAGTGAGGGCATGGGACAAGATCCCTCATCAAAAAAAAAAAAAAAAATATATATATATATATATATATATATATATATATATAATAAAAAATAAAAATTTACCTAAAAATTAAAAATTACTTCGAAAAGAGAATTTACCTACCTATGAAGCCACCACCTCTGAAAGGTGACAGCGTTTGACCACAAATATATGTCTTTATACATAATACATAAATATAGGAAAATCGTAATAGAAGTTGATAAAAAAAATCATTATATCAAAAAAGTAAAACGTCATAATAGTAGATGTATAATTGGAATCCACTTATAATTTAACTTAAATGAGAGTAACTGAATTTATGCCTTTGCTGACTACTAATAAAAACCGAGGTGTAATAAAAAATACTTAACAGCATAAAAAAAATCATAATTACTTGAAATGTGGCCTGTCACCTTTTACATGACCAGAACAAGCAACCTAGATTGCTCGGATACCACTAAACAAGCCAGGAAACCCACAAACAAGCCTTGAACAAGAGCAAACAATTATATTCAAGACATACCCTTTGGAACCTTAGGTTAAATTCCAAGCGGAAGTGTAAAAAGAAATAAGTTTTCGTTTGAGGTTAGCAAAAAAAAAATAAAAAAATAAAGCAAATAACCGATGGAATTGCAAATTCTTTTATAGTTAACCGCATGGTAACCGCAAGCAATACGACCTGAAGCTTTTAATATAAAAATCTGATTTGTTTATAAGATCGATTTCCGGTCCACATAAAACTATATTAAAATGTTTATAAGTATATCTTTATTACTTCAGCGAAAAAATCAAAATAAGCATATCGGGTGAAATGGAGTATTTGAACGTTGGAAGTAATACAATTGTTTAGTCGTGATAGTAGCAGCGTTGGGCTTGTCGTAGTGATTTTGAAGAGAAGGAAAGGAGCAAGCAACCTCCTCCTTTGTCAAACTACGTTCTGAGAAACGGAAGGTAAAACCCACTTCAAGAGGAAAAGGCGATTGGTTAATAATAATTATAAAAATCAAAGGGGCACTAAGGACCGTAACTAAGTCATTGAGAAATGAATCTTGAGAAGGTAGGAGTCCTTGTGCATAAGAGCATGATACTCGAAACAGGACATATAGTGAAGAAGGTGATGGATTCCTAAGGAAGCTGGATGTAACCGGGAATCCCACACTATAAACCACCAATCTCTGTAGATTGTGATAAATACTAATAATAATAATAAAACTAGCAATAATCGTTGAAGCAGTATCAAAATTATTTTGTTTTCGCAGAACGATTACACAAATTCCCATTCAAGTACTGTAACCCTATATAAAAGATCGATAATGTTGTAATTAATGCTCATTTGCTTATTATTCAACGACAATTGACAACGAATGGCTAGTACAATATCCCCACCTTCCGTCTCCAAACTCCTATAATTTCATAAAATTTAAAGAGAAGTAATTACTGAACAATTCATGTACGGCCTTTTTGCCTTTTTCGATGTCAAATACCTTTGCAAACGGGATGACATTACACGAGTTAATTCACTAGGTCTTAATAGATATAATCTAAATGAGTTAAACATAACAACGAAAAAAAAAATATTCCAAGCTGAAACTAATAATTAGCGTACGCACCGAACTAGAATTGTTACTCTCCTGACTGCTTGAGATGCAATGGGACATAACAAAAGTTTCCATTCTGCGGAGTTCAAACGCCTTCCTATAGACGGTTGTCGTCTTGTTAAGGGATGTCTAATATGAACCAGTATACAATACGAAAACCTGGGACGAGAAATAAAACTTGACGTATAAATAACTGTTGCAACTCAGGAACTACTAAGGGTGAAGATGGTGTGTGTGCTGTGCATAATGAAGTGATATTAAAAAAAAAAAAAAGAAAAAAAAGAGAAAAAAAGATAATAAGAGAGCTCCATGTAAGACAAAAGTGTGTCACGTTTTTATAAAGATTTAAGAATATTAAGAAAAATCTTAAATGAATGCACCAAATAAGGTACTAACAATTACACCCATGGACAACTCAACAGGAAAAAACTCAATTGAGAAGCCATGCCAGCTTAGTTCCAAAGGTGTATGAAAAGATCATTCCGGGCATTCTTTGCATCATTTAAACGTCATACAAAAAAAATTACCAATCACAATGCTTGTACCAAAAAATGTAATCATAAGCTTAGTACATGATAAAATGCCTATGATTAAACCAGAACAATCATGTATATTTTATTTTATAGGGCAAAATGGACTCCCGATGTGATACACGAAAAGGAAAGACTAAATAAGAATATTGTTCAACGTATTGAATAACACTTATTAACCATATGATGTCCTATATATGAGGAAAAATATTAACAATAACAGAAATTTATAAACTCTTAGGCTGAAAAACCACTTACATAAGTTAGTCAACTTTTCAACCGTGTCATGAGAAATCTAAGAAAGTCAAGTCACCAAAGAAGTAAGGAGTTCTGGCAAAGGATTTATCCAGTTTTGATCCGAGAGAGAGAGAGAGAGAGAGAGAGAGAGAGAGAGAGAGAGAGAGAGAGAGAGGGGGGAGCAAGCAAGCCTGATGCGTCTTAATAGATTTTATCGAGACGAGCATCCTCTCCATAATTCAGTATTCCTTCGAAAATTGCGACGCCAGTATAAACATGCACTCAAGCATGACACGGGCTTACTGATGCGTCAAGCAGGGGATTGGATGGGGATTCGGGTCGAGTGATTAATTGAGATCCATGACGTCACCGACCCAATATTAAATGAGAGTCGGATAGGTCGAAAAATCCGTCTTCATTGGTCGGTGACCGTGAGAAAAAAAGAGAAAGAAAAACTAATTAGTATTCAGTCATCGAGAGGTATAACGCAAGGAGTGAATATTTACACTTTCACGAAGAGCATGCGATATTTCTTTTATATATATATATATATATATATATATACATATATATACTAATTAGTATTCAGTCATCGAGAGGTATAACGCATGGAGTGAATATTTACACTTTCACGAAGAGCTTGCAATATATATATATATATATATATATATATATATAAAATGTGAAAATATACTGCAGTGAAATTTAAAAGATTACGCAATTTATCAATATTAATATACAGTATACTA
>NC_090751.1:55551023-55564229 GCF_036898095.1 Palaemon carinicauda
ACATATATATATACATATATATATATATATATATATATGAGAGAGAGAGAGAGAGAGAGAGAGAGAGAGAGAGAGAGAGAGATTTTCGCCGGCAAATAATTTTAGTCCTTACTTCTCTCTCTCTCTCTCTCTCTCTCTCTCTCTCTCTCTCTCTCTCTCTCTCAGCATTAATTTCAGTACTCGTTGCTCTCCCTCCATCCAAGTGACTGATTACCAGGCACAAGCAAACCGTAGGATGAAAGAGGAGGAGCTGTAACTGTGGATTATTGAGGTTTTCAGACAATTTATCGACTCGCTTCTGGGATTCCGTTTCTGGGTGGTCTTTCTGCCAATAATAAGTTTTGAATGTTACTCTTAGAAGGCAAAAATATATTCTAGTTGGTGAATAACTCATTTATCGATGATTACAAAAGAAGGTAATTTAATGGCTAGACTGATAAGTAGATGTCTTTTTTTTCTGCATTTTAGTTATGTATTTTCTAAATACGGTAGCTTTCTTATCATTAATAATGTACACCATGAACTAAAGGACCGACCGAAAAAAAAAAAAAAAACATCACCAGGAATTAATACAGCCTCAAATACAACCTCATGCAGCTAATAAATATAACATGATCAAATCTAATTATGTTATTTCCTGAATAGTGATTGGTTTGCAAATCAGATAGTCTTAAAGGATGTTTTACCAACAAATCCTACCCCATTTAAAATTCGAGGTATAAAGTCCTCTGTGTTAATGCCTTTTCCTCTCCTGACACTCGAATCGTTGCGAGTTTTCTTGATAGTCTCCTATAATCTCAAGTATCGGGATCATTTACCGGACCTTCGAGACGATTCGATAAGTCCCTATTAAGGATTCACTCTCCCACATCGGTTCAAATCAAGACAACGTCCGCTTTCCGGAGAGCGACAGGTCCTTGACTCTCTGAATGTAATTGACGGACAGCGAGCGAAATGACACATGCTCAATACCACAGGAAGTGTATAGGAAATCCAACGATATTTTCTGCTGTCCTACATCTTGATCTGTACTTAGAGAGAGAGAGAGAGAGAGAGAGAGAGAGAGAGAGAGAGAGAGAGCGAAAAATGTTATGTAAAACAAAAAGTTTGGTCTTGCTAAATAATTACATGAAATAACGAACAACTTGAAGTCCTTTCAACAGAAACAAAGTAACATGTGCGGAAATAAATGTAAGGAAAATGAAATAATAACATTGAGGACACTGATTTAGATTTTTCTTGATAGCTGTAGAAACACGAATAGTAGATAGTGGATAGTTTACAAGAGCTGAAAAGTATTGCAAGACAGGATTTTCGTGTATAATCTCAGGTGTCTCATCGATGTAAAATCAACAAATATTTCACAATTACTCTTCTTTAGAGACTATGGAGTATAGCCAAGTATGAATCTTTTCGATGGAGCAGAACGACGAAAACCTCCCGTAACGTGCATAATAAAAATCACAATGAAAATAGGGCAAACAATTTCATCAGAATTCTAGTATCTGCCTTGCCGCAATAGTTGGAAAGAAATAGAATAATCATAATTCTTTCAATTATGTAGTTACAAGATGCTATATACAAACGGCGTAAAAACATGTTTTTAAAAATAACAGACGAACCTGGCACACAAAATCTTAATAGTGTAAAGTTTTTATTTTGTTTCACTAGAGTACATTACCGAAATTATAAGTGTACATTCGGAGAACTTATTTGCAGAAAATTACATATTAGATTTCCCGATATATCTTCAACAAAGTAAAAGTGAAAATAAGGTTATCTACTTTTTATGGCTATGCAGTTGTTGATAACACGATATATACAAGAACAGCAACGAATGCAGCCATTTCATGTCCACTGCAAGGCAAAGGACTAAGAAATGTCTTTAGTCATTTATGAGAATTGGTGATGGTGGGAGACATTAGTCTGATCGCTCATAGCAAACCAACCTAGTATGAGTGGCCCTGACTAGTACAACTCTACTGATTATAGCAATACACAAACCTTTTCACCACGTTAAGGTATCCATACTCAGAAAGGGTAACACGATATACATTTTGATTTTAGTTACTTTGTTCACCCGGTCATGCTAAACATTAGTCTAGAAAGAGGCAGGTAACCCGATTTTGAATGTGGAACCATAGGAAAATATTAACTATGACTTCTGTTTTTACTTTTAGTCTTCACGAATTCTGACTTGATCTTAAAAGACGTGACAGACCAAAACTCGTGCAACGCCATCCTCTCAGGAGATGTATAAGTTTGTGTGAGAACTTTTTTTTTTACAATTACCTATATTTACATTTTGTAACAAATACATGCTTACGCTGCATAAGAAATACAAATAGCATATTCTTAATTTTATCAAGGTAACTGTAAGAAATCAGAAACGTTGATAATGCTTCGTATCATAAAGGTGACTAATGCAGAGTCAGATATTCGCGTAAGGGGTCAACTCATCGACAGTAGTTTTCATTTGAAAATTATCGCATAAATAGTATCTCATATTGAATAAAGGGTTGTATTCAAGTACAACATCATCAGTTAACACTTTACTTAAAAAACATTCTATCCTACCTTTTATAATAAAAAGTAATCTGTTAATACCTTGCTTAATAACATTCTATCCTACCTTTTATTAACTATCATTTACACATTCGCCAAGGTAATGGTTTCTCTTAAGAATGCTATTTCTCTTGTTGATAACTTTTTTCCGCTATCTTCTTTCCTATGACACAGAAATGATTGACATCTTATCTTCCTCCACGTTCCTATAACATTTCAATGTTTCTTCATTTCCGTATTTCTATGATATAAATAAAATTAGCTGAACATCATTTATCATAATCTAGTTTCACAGCAAACCATTCAAATTTGTAGACATTTGAAGGAGTGGTTAGAAGAAAAGAATAAGGCTGGAGCACGAACAGTGCAAACAGTTACTGTCAAGTTGGAATAGAATTATGAAGGCTGATGTGGAGAGTGAGATACAAGGCGACTCGCCTGGAAGCCGTCAGTAGTTTGCTAAAAACTGTACCACTGTCAACAGTGTGCCATGCAAGAATGACAGCAGGTGTATGATAATAGGAACAGGCTTTGATTGAGTGAATTACATATAATAGTGAGGGAAAGTACAGCACAGTATATACCACGAAGCAATCCATTCAAGTTTCGTGGTGATCTCGCAAAGGTGTGCGTTCTATTGGTCACGAAGTGGTTAAGTTATCACATCAAAAGGCTAGAGTATTGGAATCGTATCTTTTTGGGGGAGCCGGTATATTTTCTACGTATCACTTTTCCTTTCATAAGAAAAGGAGATCAGCAATATGTCAGAGAATTAAGAATTGACCAGAACTTGCTAACTGAAAACATATATACCGTGCGCCGACTTTCATCAATAAAAAAAGTTCATGAGTTATTAACCCTACCACCACATTTCTACTAAGGTCTTTCATTATTCTTATGATATGCAAATAAAAAAAAAAAAACGGAAAAAAAATTAACGATACAAAAAATATAACACTTCCCGAGTGAAATTGGGAAATAAAATTAGGGTTTTGTATAAAAAATAAAGAAAAAAAAAACAGTGGGGCAATTCTTATGCAATCTGAAATAGGAATGGTCAAGAGAAATAAAAAAACATAAATGAAAAAGTAGAAAGTGATGATAGAAAAAAACCAAACGCATATTAAAGCAGGAATGTGATTGAGTTACATTTGCATAAAAATGGGGAGCACAGAGATTTGAGTAACAAAAGGCTGCCCGCAAAAACCTCTTGAGGTCTGGCATCCTGCAGTGATTTCATGATCTCATTTTTACTCGCTGCTCTTATTCACGACCTCTAATCTTCTGGGATTTCCTTTTCAGGACGGGAAATGCGATCAAATTAACCATAAATTATCAGCAGGAAAATGCGGAGTTGGGGAGACTTGTACACAATGATTCTTTACCTCCCCAAGAAGTTAGAAATTTGGTATTCTCACACAGAGAGAGAGAGAGAGAGAGAGAGAGAGAGAGAGAGAGAGAGAGATAGAGAGAGAGAATGTGGCACTAGAAATCAACATACTTGGGTTTCAATATATTTGAAGACTAAAAACTTTTTTTTCCTAACTTCTCAAATCATATCAATTGAAAACATCCTTCAAAATGTTTCTCCCATGCAACAGAACAAAACATTAAAATGAATAAATTTACAAATACACGAGCAATGATCAATTGAACAAATAACCTTTAATTGTTGGAGGGTTCATAGAGGGGGAGGAAAAGAGAGACAGAAAGATGCTACAATAAATAACAAAGGAAGGAAAGTGAAGTACAGAAAAATTAGGAATAAAAGATCGTAAAATTTGGTAAAATTGTTATAGACTCTTTAGAACTTATCTAATTACAATATGCAAAACTCAATGGAAAAAATAAAAAATCATCTTCTGAAATGTTCCCTGCAGACGTATATAAGAGAAGTAGGTTGATAAAAAAAACTTGCACAGAGCTGAAACATTTATAGCTTCACTGTACAGTGTAATTATCTATACGAGACTTTTACAAACAAGCAGTTTATCATCGCAACAATATTAATCCCAACTAAATTGTAAATCCACCGGTAATTTAGAAATAAAATCTTTGTTAACGGAAAACAGACTAAGGTTTAAAATATACTATATGAACTTATATAAATATGTGGCTACAAATAGACGTCTTCAATTCCAATACCAACCCTTCGAGTAGAGTAAAACTACATAAATGTTAAGGACCAGGTAATCCAACTCACTAGTTATCAAAGTAATCAAAGGAAAGTTGTGCAGAGCCTGACTTATTACTCAGTTTTATCGGTGAGTAAAATTTCAATTGCTTTCTAAATAAAGATTCCAATTCTAAATCCTAACGTTCCAAAGCTCCCTCAAAACTTACTAGGGTATATTGAGATATGAAACCCAGCACACATTTGAAGACTCCCGTTTCAATTATAGGATTGTTAAAGACATTACATATTACACAAAATGGGACTAAAGAAGACAGTACAAAACTATAAACCAAATACATTAAACAAAGACGTGAGTACATAAAGTAATAAAGACAGCCGTTCTCCGTCAGCCTTTACCGTCACATCCTCTTAATTTTCCAAAAACGGAAGTTGGAGAACATCTTACTCTAACCATCTCCCGTTCTTCCATCTGGAACCAGCTTTTATTCCCGGCAATAAAATCAACAATCTTCCTCCTCCACCTTGTGATTACAGACATCCTTCTACCTCTGGCGTTTGGATAAATGTGATTTATTGATATAAAGTAGAAGGGAGAGAATCAGATAAGGTGAGCCTCCTCTCTGCCACGCTTGGGCAATAGCAGTTGTAAATAAACAGCCAAGGGCCATGAAACAAATCTGTTTGCTTTTCTAATGACGTGAGAACAAGCAGAGAGTCATGAAACCTAACTGGACAAAAATTATAGATAGCATCTCAGTATTCAACGGGACAGCAACGACTTCAGATGAGGAGGTGCAGGTCAAGCGAGCTCGGACCGATGGAGGCTGATAAAGAAAAGCAATGGGAAACGAAAAAGGCAAATGGACGACTCAAAATACATGGAGGCAGCTACGGAGTGGTTGGTAATAAAAACGTAATGGAAGGTATCAAAATTTTATATCAACATAAACAGGAGGATGTGGGGAACCGTAAAAGGAGATAAAATCAGCGTAATAAGCTAGAGTGCTGAATACTAAAGGTGCTAGTCCTAGCTGTAAAATGTGAGAGGCTAAACTGTGCTGTTTTACTTATGAGACGTTCAAGTGTACCTAAATAAAAGGTCGGGCGCTTGAAACCGCACCTGACCTCAAGTAAAATCAAATTTCAACATATTAATTCAGAGCGAGATTCCTGACTTATACAGCGTAATGAGAGAGAGAGAGAGAGAGAGAGAGAGAGAGAGAGAGAGAGAGAGAGAGAGAGAACAAACTGCCAATCTGAAGGTTCCGCTAAGCTTCAGAATTCTTTCTAACAAGTATTGGTTGTAGGAATTTGATTCTTCTAAGGAAGATATTTTTCTCATATTATTTTCATTGTTAGTTAAGCTACAACCCTCTTTGAAAACGCAAGATACTATAAACCCAAGAGCTCCAGCAGGGAAAAATGGTCCAGTGAGGATAGGAAATATGGAAATTATTATTATTATTATTATCACCTACCAAGCTACAACCCTAGTTGGAAAAGCAGTATGCTATAAGCCCAGGGGCTCCAACAGGGAAAATAGCTCAGTGCGGAAAGGAAAAAAAGGAAAATAAAATATTCTAAGAAGAGTAACAACAATAAATATCTCCTATATAAACTATAAAAACTTTAACAAAACAAGAGGAAGAGAAATAAGATAGGAGAGTGTGCTCGAGTGTACCCTCAAGCAAGAGAACTCTAACCCAAGACAGTGAAAGGCCATGGTACAGAGGCTATGGCACTACCCAAGACTAGAGAACAGTGGTTTGATTTTGGAGTGTCCTTCTCCTAGAAGAGCTGCTTACCATAGCTAAAGAGTCTCTTCTACCCTTACCAAGAGGAAAGTGGCACTGAACAAGTACAATGCAGTAACCCCTTGGGTGATGAAGAATTGTTTGGTAATCTGTGTTGTCAGGTGTATGAGGATAGAGGAGAATATGTAAAGAATATGCCAGACTATTCAGTGTGTATGTAGGCAAAGGGAAAATGAACCGTAACCAGAGAGGAGGATCCAATGTAGTACTGTCTGGCCAGTCAAAAGACCCCATAACTCTCTAGCGGTAGTATCTCAACGGGTGGCTGGTGCCCTGGCCAACCTACTACCTTAAAATAAACTATATATGATAAGAATTGAATAAAAAATAAAAAATATTTTAGGATCAGTAACAATGTTAAAATAGATCTGTTATATATAACTATAAAGAGTGAATCATGTCAGCCTGTTCAACATAAATCATTTGCAGCAAGGTCGAACTTCTGAAGTTCCACCGATTCAATTGCCCAATTGGGAGATCATTCCACAATTTGGTCACAGCTAGAATAAAACTTCTACCCCTTATAAAGGAGAAGGCAAGGCCTTTAGAACTAAGTGCATACCTCAAGTACTATAACTTCTTTATGTTATTAAAGCAAAAACTAAAATGAATCAATTTCAAACTTCTAAAGATTTATTTAGATTTCTTATATAAAACATCTTGAAACGCACGCATCTTAATCTAGAACACTAACGTGCTTCAGAAGTCCCAGAAACATAATATAAAGATTAATCGATCAATCCCTTTCTGTAAGAACACGCAATTTGATATGAAATGGATTTGGAACTTCTAAACGCTTCAAATCTCTCTGGAAGTAACAGTAATTACAGGGAAACCCAAAACCGTGAAATGTGAGAGTATATCGAACATGTCTTCAAGATTGTCATCAAAAGACAATAATTCCCGGTTCCTTCCTGTAGGACAGGCTGGATTTACAGGCTGTAAAGGACGAACATATATACGGAACACCAAAGAAAAAAATTAGTACACGAAAGAGGGGAATTCAACGAAGGCTAAAGAGTATGTAATGTAAATATACCAATACGAAACTTAGGAATAAAAGGGAAAGTGAAACAGATTTCCCATCAAGAACTTTTAAAACACCTAGGACCTCCCAACCCACTTTAGAGGATCACTTATTCTCTTAAAGGTTCTATGGTGACAGATACAAGCTGTGATAGATAATACACTTAGGATACAACACCGATCTGGACTTGTCTTGAGGTATGGTCTCGGAGATAGAGTACCAGGAGTAAATTAAAAAGTAAAGCGTCTTGAATCGAATAATACCCAACCTTATGAATGTCTCCCATACAGCTTAGTATCCCGACCCTTACTTGAGAGAGAGAGAGAGAGAGAGAGAGAGAGAGAGAGAGAGAGAGAGAGAGAGCTCAATTGCCAGAGCACGTAGGATAAATGTTTCATATTTCATAGTTACGTCGGTGAACCGTTTGTAATTAATTGGGATGTAATGTCCTCGGAACACCGGTGAAGGTGCTGTTGTGCTACAGGCAGGAGTAAATCGCAAATGAAGTGTCAGTGTCGGTTCCAGATAATATTACCATATATCTTATGTAGAGAGAGAGAGAGAGAGAGAGAGAGAGAGAGAGAGAGAGAGAGAGAGGAGGGGGGGGGACGTTGCAAACAGGAAATTTGGAATAGACCAGACACCTCATACCACTTTAAACAACTGGAAATATTATGATTTTAAACATAAAAAAGATCTTTTTTTTTTTACGTTATGAGAAACAAGCAAGAGCTAACTAATGTAACTCAATATATAAAACGCAAAGTACATCCACGTATTTTTCCCGTATGTAACAGATAGTGTGGGAGGAAAGACCTTAAACAACAAAATACATTGACATTATATTATATATCGAAATCTTGCTGCAGCTGGAAAATTCCTTTAATACTGCTATAGTTTTATCGATGAATTATATTAGTTTCTTGAATAATTACCACTTTTTCCTAATGATAAATTGTTTTGGTTAAATAATAAACATAAACAAAAAGACCGTTACTTTTATCAATATGTATATAAACAGTCAAAATACAATTGGTATCAGCATATCAAGTGTATTTCATGTACCGACATACAGTAAATGTCTCATAAGAATGTTTAAATGTGTGACAAGCTAGGCCCAATTCTTTGTTTCTATTGTTCGTATTCTATTTTGCTGCTTCAGGTCTGACCCCAACGAGGAAGTCTGGTTAGCCATGGCGACGGCTTTCATAAAGAAACAAAGGTTTAATGAGTGTGTTAAGGTTAGTAAAAAATGACTCTTATCAGTCCCAGTATAAGAACAGGGTAAAATTCACATATTCCTTCAGAGGGGATTATTTACCAATATCTTGCATCCATAAACTCAATTCCTGCAAGCATTTACCTTCAGAAAATAAAGGCCAGTAATCTTTAAAATACACAAAGAGACCCTGGCATTATCATAAAAGCCTCAAGGCAATAAAGTCTGACTTTTAAAAAGGCAACATGTTTGCTTTAACAATCAAAGACGTACGTTTTAACAATCATGAAAACAATAAAATCATAGAGCTGGCTATACTGCAATCAAAGGTTTCAGCTTAATAAAATGAAAGCAAAACTAGTCTTTATCGCGATAGCCGGCGAAAATTACACGCTCCCACAGGTGTGAATTAGAGTATAAAAAAGCCGTATGGCGAATTATGCACCGACTAATGTGTAACCGCTGGCACGCCATTAAATGTTAACATCAGCAAACGACAAATGGGTATAAGTGGGCTTTGCTCTCTGTCTTCCTTTGGAATATAATTACTGCTTTCAGCCTCTTCTATCTAATTACCATAAATCTGAAGGTAAAATTATCTCTCATTTTAGGCGTTCTTGCTCCTAGAACTAATACTGAGCAGAAATCATTTCTTTCTAGCAGTAGCATCTATTGACATCCTTCAGTTCTGTAGCTTTTCCATATGCCTAAAGAAAAACATAATTGCAAAATCATCCTTCCTACCTACCAAAATGTAAAACAAAAGGTAAAAAAACAGACACACACACACACACACACATATATATATATATATATATATATATAAAAATTATTACGGCATCGTAAATAAGGGAAAGTAAACGATATCCAACCCTCTACATGGGCAAAATTCACGAGTTAAGAATGTCACCTTTACTAATCTTATAGCCTACCGATTAATTGAAAAGAAAGGAAATAGTTCTATATAATTTACATAAATAAACCCAGTAATATATCTAATTTATCTTCTAAATATGAAATTAAGTCAAATAATGTCCTAAACTGAGCTATTCCAGGCAGGCACACCAACTCTTATATATATATTATATATATATATATATATATATATATATATATATAAAGTTGAACGAAATGCACGAATATGAGAACATTTCAAATTACACTAAACAAAGCCTCCAAAGACTGTGATAGTGCAACTTTGCGACTGCAATCCAATTCGGAGAAAATGCAGATAATACTAATAGTGATGGAAGTTTATTGAATGTGCCATCCAGAATATCGGAGATATAAAATATAATCCATTTGAAAATTTTTAGCATTAGTCTATATCAAAATATCCAAAATTACTGCAATAAATAACATATAGCAGCTGACATGACACTATTCAAAAAGAATTTAAAAACACGCCCCAAACAACTCAAGATTCGTTTCTTCGTAAAAAGTTTGTTATGTAGGGATTTGATCCTTCTTAATAAGAGAATGTAGTAAAGTATTTTGACAGAAAACCAACCTGTACTACAAAATTTACAAATAAATAAGGAGAAAATTTTCGAAAGCAAAAGCTGTCTATTGTTCTTGAGAGAGAGAGAGAGAGAGAGAGAGAGAGAGAGAGAGAGAGAGAGAGATCTATACTAGTAAATATTTGATCATATTGATCATACCGAAGACTTATTAAGTTCCAGGGAGAAAACTTTAATAACATATAAGCACATAACCAGCAACTATAGCAAAGAAACTACCTATGCCCTATGAATTGAGCATTGATACTATCTTCTCACCTAAATACATGGTATAGGATCATATCATGCTCGTGATAACCGGAACATCCATGAAACACGACTATTTAGTGAATAGGTCGTGGAAAGAAAGCGAATTAGTTTGTACGAGAAATACAACGTAAAGAGAACAAGATTGCAGTATTCAAAGACAAGTGACCCCCCAGCATGTGCAGGCCCATGTAAATCTATTAAATTACCAGGGCAAGAACAAGATTGTATTGCCTAGCAGATCATAGTCATGTATCTACAAAAGCAACAATTTGCGATGTTTATGAACACTAATCTTAATGATATCACATCCGCCTCCTCTCTTTAAAATCCTCATCCTTTTCCTCTATCTAGGGAGAGATTATTCCATGCATAATGCTGTGATTATTTCGATGATTGGCTGAAGACTACAATACAATTGACGGGCGAAAAAAAATCTTATCAGTGCGTGGGTGCCAAAAATGAAAACATGAGCGTCGCCAGATATTCCACTTTAAACCAGGAACCATGCTAGGTTTTCTTTTACTTTTTTCCGCATTAATTTCCAGGGCCTGACGCTGGTTCCAATCAGGTTATTAGATGGATGGATGAATACTGCTGGGGAATATATGCTTGTGTGCACGGACGAGCCGTCAAAGAGAGGTTTATCCGGAGGGACAAGGTTAATAAAGCATTATATATAATGATCGTAATGGATCAAAATCTACTTATTCGTTTGCGGGTGCGGGGTTAAGGCAAAGTGATTGGTACAGTTCTTAACATGGTAATTTCAAGTCATATTCAATATCGGATTAAAAGGATTATTAGTTAGGAGAGAATAAAAACACATGGTTCACGCTTCATTTGAGACAGGGTAAAAACCTAGAGAGAGAGAGAGAGAGAGAGAGAGAGAGAGAGAGAGAGAGAGAGAGAGAGAGAATGATTAGACGAAAAGAAACCAGTTCTTTTAGATACTAATCTGTTTCACTTATCGATAATGTTCAAAGAAAAATATATACTTGCGTAGGTCAGGTACTAAGGACTTATTTGGGGCAACCATTGTATTTTGAGGTTAAGTAGGACCTATACTCATTGTAGTCGCTGATTGTGTTGGTAGGACCAATAAAGAGTCAATGTTAATTAAAGAACATATAGTGATAAATTACCATTAAAACTATACTCTGAAGCTCCTTACAAATCGGCAATATTTTCAACAGTCCGAAAATTGGAAGACTTGCCATCCCAGAATTCTAAATTATCAAACAGCACTTTTATGAAAGGATGCTTGATAAAAAAATATACATATACATAATGCATTTATTCTATCATACTGAAATTCCACTCCTTACTTCTTATTCCAGACCTGGTTTTCCCAAGGAAGCTAACTTAACATTCGAATGACGAGTATAGTTAGAAGAACAAAAAAATGGCGTGTCTATGAGACGTAGTGTTTGCTTACGGCGACTAAATTCTAAATGTCTTTCACGGAAGGATGGAACACATTTTGGACAGGCATTGTACACGACACTCATCCCCCAAAAATCATGAACGGGCGCAATTATGTTACACTAGGTTTAAGTCACGGACTGACGCAATCGTGTTACGCCAGGTTTACATATTCCTTAATGAGCATAAAATATCCTCCACAGGCGTAATATATTCGGGCAACTCGTTAGTTCTTGAGTACTTTTAGTACATTGACACGAGATTATGAAGATTTATCATTCTATTGCTTTCGTCTTGTGTTCACAAGACGAATCAAGAATAGCGTATTAAACGGCATTTGGCTTGAGATTTCATACTTGTAATAAAACTGACAGTCAAGTTTATAAATTTCCTAAACTAAACCGAATAGTCTCAATGTACAATCGCTTTTATTAGGTATAACCTGTTCCTGTCTCCAGCAGCCCTTAGCTTTAACATAATATTATATAGATAAAAAGCTTGTGGCAGATACAATTCCTTAAAAAGTAAACTGTATAAAGAGTAGTCAATCCTAAACATTTTCAAGTCACTGTACCGCCTACATCCTAAATTCCATTTACGTAAACATGCCTCTGACATTCCACTGGACGTCTGTATGACATACTATGATGAATATACAGCTCGTAACCTACTTATCATATTTATCTTTACAAAATGTTCTTATAACTAGCTTAACAGCTTGTGACAAAGCAAATAAAGTTTCCTCCATAAGAACATACAAATCTCAGCCGTCTGCATCCCCGGGAAACCAAAGATGATATGACCAAATCTGCTTGAAACGGGACATTCTATGCTACAGTCGTCCGCTCAATCTTGACAATCGAGACTCGGATTCAGTTACATTCTTCCAAACGACTTCCGGAACTTTTCTGACAGCCATTAGCAACCGATAAAAAATTCAATAATTATACACCATACTCTCGATCTTCCGTCCCGTGGGAGAGGAAGAAACGTTTCCGTCTCCAGATTTAGCCAAGTTGTACCCACTTAAGCATAATGGATGGTTATTCCTCTAACCAGGCGATTAGGTTTCGTTGACTGTGAAAAGATTGTATCCGTATAGACAATGTCAAGTTTAAGGCTCAAAAGCACACGCTGTGACTGTTAAATGTTTGGTAAATGCTGTGTAATTTCATGAACGTTCTGATGTGACAGTACAGATCTGACGGACTGTGGTTTTCGAAGTAAAAGCTACTTTTAGCCCTAACGTTACG
>NC_090751.1:55564729-55572229 GCF_036898095.1 Palaemon carinicauda
GAGAGAGAGAGAGAGAGAGAGAGAGTTACAATTGCCAGAAATAAGAAAGAAGGAATTGCAGATTTGCAACCAAGCAGAAAAAGCAATAATTCACTTTTTCCCGACATGGGTCGCAACGATTCTTTTGCATTGTAGCCCTGGATAAAACCAAGAATACATGACGCGATATATTTGGATATTATCCAGTTTACATATAACGACCCGGCTCTCTCTCCTTCTCTCTCGTTTTCCTTTGCATACTTAAGTGACTGAAGATAATTTTTCTTACGCAAATCAGATATGCTCCCTAGACGTAAATCTCATGAGATCTCCTGTTATGTGTTCAAAACACCGCTATCAATATTAGACATTGAAACTCGAGTTCATCTCTTCATCTAAATTTCCAACTAACATGGAGGTCTTTGTCAAAAAAAATTTTATCACCGCAAACACGAATCTTTCCATTTGGAAAGAAAAGAGGAAAAAAAGGGTACAACCCCTTGCAGTGCAAGATACTGTATAACGAATACGAAGCGTATCTCATCCTGGTACTATAAGCCATTCAGTCTGAGAGATTATACGATTTAAATGTCTTCCCATTGTAGTTTAGAGAATGGAATATTGAATATGTCACTGATGCATAGTCTCTGACCCCTTTTGACCTCCCAGGGACTAGGAATGAAAAAGCGAGTACGATGTGGCTTTTCATAATCCATATTCAACCAATTCTCTCCTGCAAAACGCTTTCCTGTATCAATGTCTGCCTCCCCCCCCCTCTCTCTCTCTCTCTCTCTCTCTCTCTCTCTCTCTCTCTCTCTCTCTCTCTCTCTCTCTCTCTCTCTCTCTCTCTCTCTCTCTCTGTATATATATATGCAGAGTTATTTAGATCCATATAAATAAACTGGTAGCTTTTTCCAGCATAAGAAAGTGAATTAAGATAAAACTAACAGATCCTAAGAAAAAACGACTAAAACCGAAGACCTTCATTTATCACTGCAGGTTCGAGAAATTCGTCGGCAGCATGATGTAATCGATTACTCAACTATAGCATGTTTGTATTTTTAATACAGCCCTAATCAATCCTAAATTTACTTTTCTCTTTTGGCATTTCTTGGATAGTCTAAATTATTTTATTTTACTTCTTACGTCAACAATATCACTCACATTTTCATATTTTAAATACTTTTTTCACAGCTTCATTCCTCACTAATTCTAAAGACAATTATTTCCATTTCTTTTTATATTAAGATTACCCAATAGACAAAACTTATTTTACATAAAAGTATATGTGGATCACGTCATTCACGCATCCCTTTAGCATGAATTTACAGTCCTTGCTACTAATAGAATCTAATCAATATCATTAGTAAGTCGGGAATTTAATTTTTTTTCCAACATGTTTTCATCATTCTTATTCATGATTTCCATTATTATTTGCTTCTGGTTTCATTCGCTATCAAAATATCATTCGAGTAGACTATATTAACAAACTTTAAACTTCCATTTACATATTGTACCACTAAGTTTCCACAGAATTTGATTATTATTCCACCCTTAGACAAGAAATAGCCCAATCACATACACCGGCCCCACACACATTATATATATATATATATATATATATATATATATATATATATATATATATATATATATATATATATATATATATATATATATATATATATATATATGGGTGTGTGTGCGTTTCTGTGAATTATTTACTGTATATATTTCCATAGTTTGGCAAACAGTCTTCTCTATACATGAACAAATTGCCTAAAAACTATTGCGAAAATTATGCAAATCTGGTTTACCTACTTAACAGATTGCTATATTATTTGTCTTTATATATATATACACACACACACATATATATATATATATATATATATATATATATATATATATATATATATGAGAGAGAGAGAGAGAGAGAGAGAGAGAGAGAGAGAGAGAGAGAGAGAGAGAGAGAGAGAGAGAGAGAGAGAGAGAGAGATAATCAATCCTTAGTGACAATGATGAAATACAAAACCAAACCTAAGATTATTTCATGATGGATGAGCGCCCTACATCTCCCTTTTTATAAAGTTAACCCCTATGCACCACACAAAGGACGCTCAACAAAATTTACCAGCACACTACAAAATTAATTACCTTCGTATTATTCAAAACTCCGATTTAGAAAAAAAACTTATACGAACACTGAACTGCGAATAGTAAAAAAAATAAACGAAAGATTCATCTTACAATATATAAAGAATAGTTATAAAAAATAGACAACTACAGATTTTGTACAAGAAAAAATGAAATGTTTGATTTCGCTTCAAATGAATAGTGAACTACGGATTTGCCAAAAGTAAGCTAAATATTTCGAGAAAATTTTACACAAGTTTTTGTAACCCTTGCACAAATATATTAATAATTCTTAAATATAATAAGTTTTAGTAACATTGACTATACTATTGATTAACTGTTAAACACATTAGATGTCTTATCATACTTGAGACACAAAGTCACATAAAAATTTATAAAAAAAAATAAAGATGTACACAAAATACGTGCTGCTATGCATCCTGATTATGACGATTGTGTACCTAGAAAATAATTTAGGATTGAAAGGAAATTTTCTAAAAACCCCAAATAAGAAAACCAACACAACTGTAGAGTATACGCTATAATCCACTCGAAATTCATAGATTTAACACCACTAATCTATTTCAAGGTGAAATCCCAAACTAACTTATGCATCTATGAATCTTTGCTTAACAAAATCCAACCTAGCTTCCGAGAAATTGCGGACATTTTACATTCCCATTTCAAGAACCCTTCCACTTTTCCATTTTTTATTCTCACGCCTTGGATCCTCCCACAACAGAAACAAAAAGTCATCGCAGAAAGTCCATTGCATAACAAATGGTCCCCGACAATGCCCCCTCTCTCTCATCACACCGAAATGTATGGTACTCTATCTGTACATGCCTCACCACCCTGATATTTTACCCCTGGTACTTTGCCCATGCCCTCTCACGAGTACCATCACCCAGTTGCCTATTCCTTGTATCGGATCCCGAAGCCCACCCACATCCCCACTGTGGGAGGCGTGGGATACCCAGCTGGGCTGAGGAGTGGGGTAGAGCAAGAGAAATTAGGGATTGAATAAATAAACTCCAGAGATGGACGTCCTTTTGCCCTGAAATTGTTAGATTTAAAAGGGCTCGCCAACAGCGCTACATCTGAAAGCCTCGATCGACGAAGCACTAACAGCCTCTTTGGGAATAAATAAACCATTTATACACGATAGATTGGTCAGACATCAATTCTTAGGAGCGGGAAGGTTATTGTATTTCATTGCTAGCCTTCAGGATGTCTATAAAGGCGAATTTATCACGCTGCTTGGATCTATATATAATTCACACCTGGCATGTCTTGGTACACCAGTCCACTTAAGGTTGGGTTTTCTCTATTTTTTTTTCTTTTTCAAGTTTTCTGTGATTATTTTTTACCTTTCCGTTCAAGAAATATTTACAAAAGAATTATCAGTTGTACCATACAAGTCAGTGTAAAAACTTGACAAATCTACGCTATAAACTGATTACACCTGATTCATGGAATACGCTGCTATGCTATGTACCTGTTCAATTAGCAAAGGGGAAATCATTATTGTAATTTATTCTTTGTTCTTCGACGATCCAGCCTTTGACCTCTACGTCTTTCTTGCTATTTATTGTACTATTTATCTAATGACTTCTTATTATCCTACGCGCCACTGAATTCATTAGATGAGCACGCTCATGTTCTCTTTCAAATGTTGCAAATTTCTCTCTCTCTATCTCTCTCTCTCTCTCTCTCTCTCTCTCTCTCTCTCTCTCTCTCTCTCTCTCTCTCTCTCTCTCTCTCTCTCTCTCTGCTAAAGACTCCTCATGGCTGGAGACAGAAATTTCAGTCTGTTTATATTAATACCTTGTGACGGCATTACATAACAATGAAGATCCCGAAACTATTTATAACTTAAATTACTAAAAATTTAGTCATGGACTGGTTCTATATAATTATAAGAATATTTCATTATCGCACTCGATTCCATTATGTTACGAGTCACTAAGTCTTTACATTATATAATCTCTTTATCATCTATATCATGGTTAAAACAATTTTCAAGAAAAAGCAAACAGCTGGAATCATTACCTGTTCTAACATTATATATATAGAGTAGCCATACTCGGACTGAAATAGAGGAACTGGAATTGGCAAATATTTTCCCCGATCATAAACCAAAGGAATATCCTAAAAAAAAAAAAAAAAAAAAAAAAAAAAAAAAAAAAAAAAAAAAAAAACCACACACACACACACACACACAAACCCTATTCACCTTGTCCGACACGTTTCTTATTACAATATCCACACGGAATTTTACTATTGCACACACAGGCTTGTGTAGGAAAGTTTTTTCTTAATTTCTAGAGGACAAAAAAAATAAAAAAATTTCAATATTCTAGGCAACGACGTAAAGTAACAAAAGGAGATTCGTAATTCAAATATTATATTTAGGGACTTGAATAAATGATATATGATAATTAAAAAAGAATAAGAATCATGTTGCATGAAAAGGACTTACACATGTGCACTTAGAACAACCAGTTTTAAATTTATTCGATTACATTACAAATCCCAGCACAATGAGCACTTCATATCTGAGAGAAATCACATGCAAAAGTGCAAATGCCTCCATTAGCAAGATGGTGTTTTTGCTGTAAACTTCTTTCCATAAAGTATAACCAAACGCCGACTTAAACAGATTGAATATCTACTCCCTGCTACCCAAAAGTCTTAAAAGAGAAGTGGTCGCCCGACATCAGCAGCAAACTTATGTGGGCGTTCAGTTTCAAGTGAATCTCCGCCCGCCCATCGCTATCGTATTAATCAAAGGCAAAGAAATTCTTATTCTAAAAGTCCAGGTAATGAAGGTGAACGAGTTAGTTTACACAGATGACATGGGGTTATGTATCCATGAGGGGGATTACATTCTTATAAAGGACCAGTAAAGGATGCACGATAAAATCTCGCAGACCTTGAGGGTGAAGGTGATTTAGTTAGCCTGTAATGGGAAGAACTATTTATCGAATAGTAATGGTAGATTTGTGTACAGACCTGGAGACTGGTATAAATAAAAGTTGAACATTACATTAAAAACTAGAGGGGCACTCAGTAGAGTGCAGACATCCCCCTCGGCAGCTTATTTCTCGACCTTTAGCTCCAACTTGACCTTGACCTTTGATCTTAACATGTCTTACTTGGCGTGGATTTTCATACGCTCAAGTATGAACCAAATTTGGGGTCTCTATGACAATGATATGCCTGATTACGTAAATTGGACATTTTGCTTGACCGCGACCTTGACCTTCTAAAATTGAATTATTTCCAGCTTTTTACATAACAGTTAGTCCCTGCAAGTTTCACTACTTTACTATTAGAACTGTGGCCAAGCAGGTGTTCATAAACAAACACACACAAAAAAGGGGGTAAAACGTAACCTCCTACCAACTTCGTTGGCGGAGGTAATTTCCTTGCCGATTGCGTAAACGAAACATACGCATTATACTCAACTTACAATAACACTATAAATATCCTAACATATACTTAGAAAATATCATTCATCCATGCAAAAACACATACTTATAAATATAGAAATTAAAAAAAAAAAAATATGTTACTTAGTTTTCTGTCTTAAGGCTTTTCCTTTCAATGTGAATAAGCCTTCTGCGTACTCTCTCCACACAGTTTTCCCGTATACTATCTTTATTTCCTTCTTTCTCTTTGTCTTTTATTTCCCACTCTCTAGCGATCTTCATGTATATCTAATCCCAGTTACGTTTTCTTTTCTTTATTATTTAATTTCATGAACTGATTATTCTCTTGTCTAAAGATAGACGCCTTTCAGTTGAAAATAAAATTGGTCTGGGAAACTGCAAATCTACTAATACTACTACTAATGTCGTTGTTAATTCCGTCTTTTAAAATTACACCAGAGGGATTTTGCTAAATGTTCACATATTTGTATACAGGCGTGGAGATAATAGGTATAAATAAAAGACTGATCATGCATTAAACATTACAACTACAATACTCGATACAAAAATATCTACGGCTCCTCCGTCAGTTAAACACGCATGTTCGTTCATTCATATAAATAAATACACAAATAATAGATAAATGCAAACTTTTATAATATATATATATATATATATATATATATATATATATATATATATATATATATATATATATATGTGTGTGTGTGTGTGTGTGTGTGTGTGTGTGTGTGTGTGTGTATGCGTGTACGTGTGTGTCTGTTTAAAGTATGAGTATCTTTGTGTTTAATATTTCAACATATGCTTTCATTGTACCAGCTGATTTACAATCAGAGCATAGTAATATTGGATAGCATGAGTGGATGATCAATACATTCGGAACATTATGATAATTGCTGTAAAAGAAAAATATTGATTGACACGTGGCGTCTAACGGAATATAATGACTTTTGTTTAAACCGATGAATGAAAGAATTGAGCCTTTGTATCACAGCTACAATACTATGGGACTGATACCAGTGAAGTATGGATATTTAATTCAGATAAACACTTCAAGTAGTAAATGGAATTGTAAACAAAACAAAAATCAGAAATAGATAATGTTTTTACAATGTGTGATTGCAACTTTTAATGTTCTCATTCTCTATGTATCCTAATACCAAAATATAAATAAATTAGAGCATTTCAATGATATAAAGAGCATAAATGACCAATTTTCCACCTTACAAAAGTTACAATTCATGATAAAAATGGATGAGAAAACACGAAACAAAAGGAAAAAAGGAAAAGAACGCGTTGTCGGAACAAGAATAGGGGAAAGGGGGAAAAGTCAACTTTACACTGCAAATAGGCCTAAAAGTATGTTACCGTTTCTTTAGAAATCGATGAGTTTTATTTTTTCTAAATGCAAACCACCTTCACTTCAACCAAATGACAAAATTAGTTTCAAAGTTACAAAAAAACTTTTAAGTTACAAAAAAACTTTCAAGCGAAATAGTGAGTAAAGCGTAATACAAATAACCGAATATCTCTTCGAATTGGATCGACAAATTCACGTCAATTTTATTCTTTAACTTGCCGGTGGTAGAATCAGGTGAGGGTCAAAGGCGTTGTTCGCCGATAGGCAGGTGTGTTTGAATAGGGAGCTCCTGAAAGATGGATGAGTTGGGACAGAATGATGACTCTGTCTGTTATACTGTTTGGCAAATTAACCCCAAAGGAAAGACGATCCATTGGAGTCAAACGGCCGCCAGGAAGAGAAAAGAATTCGCTTGGTTTATATCGTCACATCGAGAAATCCAAAATAAGAAAATCTAGGACTGTTCTGCCAACTTTTCGTCCACCATATACCTTGTGGACGTACGCCAGGTTTCATATGATCAGATTAGTCAACCACAGATAAGTACTAAAAAGGCCAGAAAATCGGTAC
>NC_090751.1:55574729-55609729 GCF_036898095.1 Palaemon carinicauda
ATATATATATATATATATATATATATATATATATATATATATATATATATATATATATATATATATATATATATATATATATAAACCAGATTTTCCAATTAAAACTACTGTAATGGTCTATATTTATTCATTTCAATGATGAATTACTAAATATGACGAATATCTTTCAAGGGATGAGTTCCCACGATACCACAAGGTGATGATAATTCCAGACAACCGTAATGTTCTACTATGACGTACATCTTCGCGCATAACAAATATATCTCTTTCTTCAACAGCGCAATCGATTTTAATCCTTAATGCTAGATGTGAATAAGGTCTTATGATATCACCAAGCAATAAATTCCTCCTCACTCACCGGACAAAAGAAGTCAGTTAAAAACAAATATTTTTGGGGTGTTATTCTTTGGTTGCTCTCTAATGATGATATATAACAAAAACAAAAAAAGGTTAGTAAGAAAATGCAATACGTATTCCCGTCGGAAAATGACTTGGATTTTTTTTTTCGTGAACCTGTTATCATAATATTATCTTCCGGCCATGTGATGCTCGCGTTGTTGATGATGTCGACTGCAAAGTCATTTTCTCATTACTCTTGATGTTGAGGATGAGCATTCGATATATGATGATGATGATGATGATGATGATAATGATGATGATGGTGCACTACTTGGTGAGCATTGAAATCCTTTTTCTTTTCTTTTTTGCCGTACTAAATTAAAACGTGTCCGAATTACATACAATTACTTTCACAACTGACATACTTCAAATATTTAAGTGCATGATTGTTGTTAGTAAAGTAATTTTCTATTCATGTTACACGGAACAAGGGGGAGTTGCAGGAATAGCAAAGGAAGAGAGAGACAGTGTCACACAAATCTCCGGATATTTAATACCAATTTTGAAGACATTCAAATTCCCGAAATTAGGATGCAAAAATATCTATTTTTTTAAATGTCAAGAAACAATGAATCAGACAGGTTATTTTATACCAATTATTCTACCCATACCGATAAAAGTCAATCGTCAAGGTATATTCATAGATTCTATACATTCACCAAATTTGATGTCTAGAAAATTATTACAAATTAAAATATTTTTCCAACAAAAAGAAAAAACTACTACAATAGCATAACGCTACCTATATTACAAAGAAATTGTAGAATTTCTATTTTGTAAAAATAACTATTAAGCATTTTCTTATCTTCAAATACTGATAATGATACAGTCTGAACGGACATGAATGACCAACAATGACGAAATAGCTACCATAAATGGTATAAAACGGTATGCCTACCCGTTTTTAATGAACTGTTATTTAGGAAGCTCGTAACTTAATCTCTCCATTCGATAAAACTCATTCATATCTAAACAGGCATTAATTAGAAGCTTTAAAAAAAAATCAGCTATAGGAAGGCAAAGAAAACCTAGAAAAAAGTATCTCCAAATACTTACGATAAATATCAAATACAACGCAACTCAATTTTACTATTTCATAATTTTGGGGTAAAGGACTTAAGCTGAGCTTAACAGGGCTAATTTCTCAGTGGTTGTTTTATATAGCTAACATAAAACAGGTGGTCAAGGGGATTGTGGAATTGTTTTGCAAGCGTAGCTGTTGTAAGTATCCATTTGGGTTTGGTTTTTTTTTTTTCCCCCCGCAGATGCGTTACTTCATACTATAGTTTTCCAGATGCCTCTTCAGTTCGGAATTAGCCACCACTCAAGGATTTTTTTAATTATTAAATAAGTGTATGCAATGTTGTTTCTTGACCGCAACCATTAACTTATAGGTTTACTGTTCTGTATGAACTGCGTTGCTTTCTTCATTAAAATACCAATTTCGATATTCATATTGAAGATAGATTTTTTTTATTTCTTTTTTAAAGAGTAACTTAGGCAACCAACGTTCCTCATCAAGCAGGTGGTGCAACGTTTGTAAATGTCTTTTCAGAAATCCTTTACACCAGCGAGACTGTTTTGTTGGACAACAAGAGGCAACGAAGCATCAGAAAATCTAAACCACCAACTGTTTTCGAAGAATCGTGGGGAAACTTTACATGACACTCTCTTGTTATTTCTGTGTTATTTGCCTCATGCAAATGAAAGGCAGTGATGCTTGTTCTCATTCATAGATCTTTTAATTCGGAGATATTTGTCTTTTACGTAATTTGAAACTTCATTTGGAAAATAAATCACCTAATGACTCATACCAGAAGGATCTAATACTATTCTACTTTTATCAATCACAATATCTATTGAGGTTACTGATAAACTGCATAGATTATTGAGATATTTTGCAGAGGAAAAAAGCGAAACTGTTTTCTAAAAATGTCTTTTCATAATTCTTTCTATTTACTTTTACTAAGGACTATGCGCTTACAACTATGCTGTGAATACATTTTTTTTTTTTTTAAAGTTGTTCAATGACAGAAATGTTCATATAATTTCTTTCTTACTGTTATTATTGTCGCACGGATGGAAAAATTGGTACAAACCAAAAATGCCGCTTTGGATATGATGATGGTAAACCCAATTTCTGACAGACAATTGTAAATCCTTAGCCAAGAATGCTAAAATATAAAATCTATAATTCTCTCTGTAAATAAAGAATAAATCTGTGATAAGAAATACTTATCTAAACACCAACAGTACACATGCATGAACATGCACGCACTCAACACACAAACAAATTAAAACATATTCATAAGCCAATGATGAATTTCGACTGTCCATAGAACTGCAATATAAAATACAATGAGGGGAAGAATAAACCGTCTGCTGAATTACATTTACAATTAAACAGAAACAGCTTTTCAAATATTCCATTCATTTGCACAAATACAGTACGGGATATTATTCAATCCTCGTAGGGTCATTGAGTTTGCTTATTACCACTGCCACCTAATTTAAATTATAAGGAAATCGTCTGGTCTTTCGATATTCTTTTACACGTACTTTTAAAGAGAGTCAATCACATTATTCCCAGATTTTATCTGTAAGAGCAGAATGTTTTTTCTTTAATTCCGTATACACATTCACTTTCTAATGAGAGGAAACTAGATATTCAGCTGACTGGATTTATGGCACGATTTGCTAGTGAATAAATGGAGTGTTTCTAAATAGATTAAATATAAATATAAATATATATTGTATATACAAGTGTATATATATATATATATATATATATATATATATATATATATATTTATATATATATATATATATAAATATATATATATATATATATATATATATATATATATATATATATATATATATATATATATATATATATATATATATATATAGCGTAATCTATACAATGGGGATATGATAAAATAACATATAAAATCCTCTTTGAGGATATAACATTTAAATACCTCTTTGAAGAGTTAAAAAGCGTTCTTCCTAAAGGAAACGAAGACGTTAAAGGGTCATTAGCAAAGATGCAGGCAACTTTATATGCTAAAACAGTATCTTTCTTAGCCGCAATTACAGAGGAACGGTTGATATCCAGTCGCTGTTTTCACCCATTAGCTAATAAAAGTATAGAAGACTCCATGAAATGTTCTTTATACCGGGGTTTCACAAAGAGCATTGCATGTAGTTGAGCTTGCTCTTCATCGCTCTAATCACCAGGCAATTTATAGTCATTGCTGTAACGTCTTGCAATTAGTTCGACGGCAAATGATCATGGTGTTGTAACGGCTGAGATTAGCAAATGTTGAATGGAGAGAAGGATAATTATCAAGTCTTAAAAAATTAAATATGCTTCTGTAGAAGAGCTGAGTAATCGAAATTAAGATCTACTGATAATTAAAGGTTCTTGAAATATTTAGCTTCTGAGTCAAAGAATTAAAAGATAACGTTGGCTTAAAAGACAAGCATTGGGACATTTAACAATTTGGTGCTTTAAGACTAAAAACAGAAAGATAAAATCGAAGATTCGGTAAAAATTGTACAAGTATACGAACCAAATAAATCTTTAACAAATATATAAGTTACAGGGAATAAATCTTCCCGTAAGATGAGCAAAGAAAACACTTCAAAATATCAGTAAAGATTACAACTGAATGATATTACATGTGCAATGTGTTAGGGGAAGAGATGAAGTAGTCTCAAAAAAAAAAAAAAAAAAAAAAAAAAAAAAAAAAAAAAAAAAAAACTAATGTCTCCCAACAATAACACAGAGTCAATTGTCAAAAAGATGAAAGAGAAAGTCCCGCAATAAAAAGTAAATAACAATGATTACCAACACTTATCTTATTTTGCAGAACTGAGTCGCACCTCCTTCCTATACCCATTTCAATCATTCAACTGTTTCCTTATGCCATCCTCCCATACCATCATAATTGGCTAAGCGTCAAATAAATCACACAAAATACATAGTATAATTGCATAAATACTGATCAATTCCATTAAACTAAATTAAAACAAAATTTGCTGGATCAATTACATCATTAGTACAATATTGTTTAATTTTCTGTTAATGTAGTAGCAAATAGGCATACCAAACAGCATCAACCTAAGCCAAGATGTTTACCGAGACATATTTCTGATGACGTGAAGAACTTACAGTATAACACATGGTAATGGTGGTTGGGGTGACAAGTTCGTTGTCTTCTTCCGTTTAGTTCCTCGTCAGTGGAATACTCGTATTTTCAATAATACTTAATTATTCATGAAATTTTCATAAGGGGATTCTCAAGGCAATTACAACATATATTTACAAAACTCGTAACTCAAAGGTTGCATAGAATGAATTCAAAGTAATAATTATTAAAAAAAAAATAGTGTATCCTTGTAACAACACGGTGTACAGAAAGAAAGGGTAAAACTATTAAACAATCTGAAATAAAACTATAGAATTCTAGAATGAAAATAGAAAAAAAGACATACACTTAACTCTCTCTTTAATAAACTTGGAAAATACAGTGAATAAATAATCTTTAAAAATCAAAGCATCATACAATATAGTATATGACGACGATGATATAGAAGTGAAGAAACTTTGAAGAAAATAAAGGATAAGATTAAATAAATAACTCGACAATTTTTAGTTTAGTTTCATTCAGAATCATCCAGGATCTAAACACTATCATAAACATGCATCGTCAGAAGAAATTTATTATTTGGATTCAAAACAAGCACCTAATTTGAGGTTTTAATTATTAGGATGAAAATCATTTGTATATAAACATGTGAGCTTTTGAAGAAATACAATGTAAAATGGGTTTTGACATCGTTAACGAAAAATATATAAATACTTATAAAACAATGTGAATTTCCTAAATGTTTAAACTGTAGTAACCGTTCAAATTAAACCATTTATGTGGACATACATTTCTGAGTAACAACATAAACATTCTTACTCCAAATACATTGATTAAATATAAGAAAAAGTACAGCTAAAACATATAATGATATCAATAACTATTAGGTATCATTATAATTAACAACAACTTTCAAGTATATTATCGGTATTGCAATATGACCCTACATCCACCTAAAATCAGATATATTTTTCTTGGAGGTTCGAATTTCCTTAAAACAGTTCTCTCTCTCTCTCTCTCTCTCTCTCTCTCTCTCTCTCTCTCTCTCTCTCTCTCTCTCTCTCTCTCTCTCTCTCTCTCATAGGAAAGAAACTATCCTTTGCTTGATATGAAAGTTTCCATTCACCTTGTGATATGGAAAGACTCATTCAACTTATGCAAGAAAACGAGTAACTGTCGTGGGAAAATTGGAAAGTCAAGTGCGAGTAATGGTATGGTAAACAACAAATAATTGAGAAGGAAAAACAACCCTGATATTCGTAAGTTACACATCATGCTAGACCCGGTTATTTCCAGAAAAAAATATTATTAGGATATTTTTCTGCCAACAAAGCCGATCTCATAGTTTAATATTCAATATAATAATTTCTAATGAATTTAGGCAAGAAACAAGGAAAAATCTTGATTTATATAATCGAGAAACGAAATCAAATGCTAAATTCTTTTCAATGAAAGAAAAGTTGGAAAACAATTCGAAATACTGAATTAATTTCACTAGTCAAACGACATGAGAATGCCTTTATTACGTATCATTCATAGTACAAAAACATAAAACTGGCCAAAGCTTTTGGCACGTCAGTAGTCCCCGTTAGACGAAAAGGGTCTTTTGGGCACATTACTGACAAGATGATCGGGCGATAAAAAGAAGCAATGGGGAAACAATAGTATGTTTAGGAGTAAAATAAATCATTTGAATATTCGAAACGACTTCCTTTCTCAAAAGAACACAGCCATCAGAGGCACCTTTACTCAAGACGCAACTACACCTTACAAATAAGTCCGTAAGCAACGCATGTTTATTACGGTTGACAACAATGCATAATAGTAACATCTTCACATTGAGGATAATTATTATTATGGAGCATATGCTCGTTGGAGTAATGCTCAATTAGCGTACTAGGCAGTTTACAAAAACCTCAAATGTCAAAGGTTAATATGGCCTCTTTTTCACAGGCTCAAGTCCTCAAGACCCTTAAGACAAAAGCTACTATGCCAAGTAATCGACGGGTAAAGGGCTACGGCAGAACCTATAGTATATATTAATCCTGCCTTTTTAGGCCTAATTTCTTTGGGCTAAACATGGTATAATGATTTTTTTTTTTCATATTTTTCAAACTAATGTTATTTTACTAAGATAAGTGCCTCCTATCCTTTCACTGTATGTTGTCTAATATACCATTCTAAAAACTAATAAGTACACATGTATATTTAATAACATATGCATAAATAAAACATCTAAGGCAATAGGTCTATGGAGACTTAGTTATCCAAAAAGAAGAATATGTTGAAAAATCTCCCACTTATACAACGGGGTAGTTATCGGAAAAGAAGAAATAAGTTTCAAATAGCTCAAAATTGTTTAATAGAAATATATATTTACCAAAAACACCACTACTAATGAAACAGTGAACAACATTCAAATATCATCATTCCTTAAAAACAGAAAATTGCTATTCCCAAGCCACATTGTAAGTACACTTTGTCAATAATTACAATCGTCAAGTTCTATGGCCATGTTAACCTCTAAATTAACTCACGCCTGACAGGAAAAGAATATCTTATTAGCTTTTTGATGATTATCAACAGTTACTCTCCAAGGGGTGAGAAAGGGAAATTCTAAAAGGAACATAATCATTCTAGGTGGCTTCAGAAGAAAATAATTGAAAAATAAACAGCGTAATTCACAAAACCCATAAACCAAGAAAGTAATAAAGAGCATTTGAAATATTTAAATTCTGGGAAGTTGTTGGGTGCAAATCATAACTATGAATTAAGGACGTCCGGAAAAGACTGACTGACTACAGTGCTATGATTACTTCTAAGCACACGCAGAGAGAGAGAGAGAGAGAGAGAGAGAGAGAGAGAGAGAGAGAGAGAGAGAGAGCAAAATTATTCAGAACTTCGACAAATTCTCAAGTATGATCTAATTACTAGTTTAATAGCGCAAGGTTAAAATGAAAACCATTTTTCATACATCATGAAATAACACTGCGTCTAGGCTAAAACAAACAGTATCCTAAAAAATTATTAACAAAATATAAACTGTTTCAGTGGTAAAAAGGACATATTCACAACAGCTTTACATGGCTTGTAAGAGAGAGAAGCGAAACATGATAATCATCTGCACCATCTTCAGTGAGCAATTAATTAGTACATGAAAGTGAAGAATACGCACAGGAGTGAAACCAGGACGGCTAATTCCAGGCAGAAGTAGGTCTTCAACATCCCCAAGGGAATTGTGTGCCTCTTTATTAGTGAAGTGAAGTGACATGTGAAAATTGATGGGAACACCAGAAAATACAATTGCAACACTGAAAATTTTAAAAACGTAAATGATAAATGTTGATAATGTTGCTTGATGAGACTAAAGAAAAGGGAAAGGGAATAGTAACATTCCCAAATAAAAAGTGAAGATAAAAGACTACAGTAAAAATGTAAAGAATTCAAAACAATTATTTTTGTCAGCACTAAACTATCGGATGTAACTGAAGAATGTATCATAAGAATGCATGCTCATTTTCATTAATAATTATGCAGAAAATAATAAGAAAATTGATGATAAAGTAAAGACAGGGAAGTACTATCACGATCCAAAGTTTCTTAAACCCCCTCGTGGTAAGGAAATAGAAATCAGTGGTGAAGAAATTGACACCGTTCGTATACTAGTTCTCTCTCTCTCTCTCTCTCTCTCTCTCTCTCTCTCTCTCTCTCTCTCTCTCTCTCACTCTCTCTCTACTACTACTACTACTACTACTACTACTACTACTACTACTGTGGCTTCTGTTACTACTAATACTACCCTAGCTTTTTCTTCTGCTACTACTGTTACAATTCATTTTCCTTCCCTCTAACATATTTTCTTTCCAGCCCCTTTCTTTAATTTCCATTAGTAGTAGTAGCAGCCAAGGTAGTATTGTAGAGAGAGAGAGAGAGAGAGAGAGAGAGAGAGAGAGAGAGAGAGAGAGAGAGAGAGAGAGAGAGAGAGAGATCGGTGGCCAGTTCTTCCCTCCTGGCTTTGACTTCCTTCCAGCAAGGGGGATGGGGGAACAAAGAAACTTTGGAGGATGATAGTACATACAAACATAATTAGGAGGGATCAGATGATTAATTTTAGAAAAATTTTAAAACGATTGTCAAAGCAAGGTGAAGCGGGAAGTCAAATAACAAAACGTGGAAAGCAGCACTTTATATCAACGAGCGAATAAAGAATAAACACAAAAATGGCTACCCCAAAAAGTATTGCATGTATGAATGTAGGTACATAGACATACTTATATAATTTATATCCACATACTCATATATATATACACACACACACATATATATATATATATATATATATATATATATATATATATATATATATATATATATATATATATATATATATATATATATATTTATATATATATATATATAATAAATATATATATATATATATATATATATATATATATATATACATATATATCTATGTATATATACATATCTATATATATATATATATATATATATATATATATGTGTGTGTGTGTGTGTGTCTTTGTATGTATAAAAGTGTTTGTGTGTGTTTGTGTGACTTAATGCTATATATAAAATATATCTGAAGATCGAGAAACTGTCTGTAGGCATTGCAAACGCATGGCTAGAAAGGGGTTTCAAATGGAATAGTGATCTATACTAATAGTGAAAAAAGAAAAAGAAGTTCATGAGATTGCCGAAGAAAAATATTTATAATAACAAAAGGCTACATCAAAAGTAACTGAAAACACTTTAGAGAAGTCTGTCTGTATGTAAATAAGTCCAAATAACATGTAAACAGTATTATTGGGTAATTTTAAACAAAATTTGGAGGAACAATTTTGATAATAGAAATGATACTTTTCTTTAAGTAAATATCACAAACATAAACACAAAGTGTGAGATCTTGTAATCATAAGAAACAGCAACAAATAATTAATCAATAAAAATGTGTTCTAATGATTTATGTACTGAACGTTAAATGTACATGAATTATGTACCTGCCATGGACTTTCAACATTATCTCGTGCAACTTTCTTATCAAAATTATTAGCAATAAGGTGTTAATTTACAGGTTATATAAATAATTGAAAATAAAAGGAGAAAAATGTAAGTATAAAAACGCAATATAATCTACATGGTGAATAAAAAGATGCAACTTTTGATAAAAACAAATATAACCAATGAGAAAAAAAAATATGAAAAAATCCACACAAATTAAAATAATGAGAAACTTAACATCTTAAAAACTGTCTCAAATGCATCTAGTGATCGACAAATCCTATATGAAACCGTTTCACTTTCGAAATCGACATCAACGAAGAAGACACCCTCATGAACTTTTCAGGGTTATTTAGACCAGATTTTGCAATGAGGGTCTATAAGTAATGAAGGGAAACAGACATATAAATACAAACACATACACAAAACTTATATATGTAAAAAGCCCTCTGAGTCAGAAGTGAAATAAACACTAAAATACATGCACCAACACATACAAACACACAGCACGTACATCGTAACTCATGGAAATGTCTTTTTCAAAGTCAACAGGTCATGAGGAGGAGCTCGTTTCGTGCAGTAATATGCAGTTCCACCGACATATGGAGCAATAAATAACTATCTCAGTGGGAAAAATCCTCAGTCTCCGAATTCTTCGATCTTAAGAACGTATGCAAATTGGAACAACGACGAATTCAAGGACTAAGAATAAATAGTTTTACGATAACCTTTTTCTGTTGAGAATAATGATTAAGAGAATAGGAGATTCGCTATATGCAACGTACTATCATGAAGGAAATAACTAGAAATTAAAAAATTAACTTCTAAACGATTAAGAAATCTGCAAAATGAAAGTTTAGATACACCGTGTAAACCTTGAAATTATACCAAGCAAAAACCTGTAATTGATGGTAAAAAACATCACGTTCAAATTTAAACGATTTAAAAAAGCACGTAAATAGAAGAATTAATCAATAGGATACGACAAACACAAAGTTCATATATATCGTCAACAATAATTTCATGAGATAAACATAGAATGTAAAGGAGATAGCATGACGAAAAAAAAAAAAAAAACATACATCTCATGGGGGTTCTTGAAAGGTCCTAGTATTATTTACCCGACAATATTCTCAAATTTCCAATATCTGACAATGAGATTCAATTAATATGAAACTTAATAATAATGATAATGATGATAGTCATATCATAATCCTCAACATAATGATTAACACAAAAATTATCAGTATCCATATTGTTTACATAAACAATAGGATGCAGTATTTTATTTCTCCTCAGGGAAAGTCTTTCAGCCAACTTCTTGCTTATCTATGCATGGCAATTACACTAGAAAAGGGAAATTTTTTGAATAACTTTTTATGACAACAAACTTGATATGATTGATTGATTGATTTAAAGTTTTCAGGCATCCTGACATCTAGGGGACTTGATATGAAATATAGAAAACAGCATTACTTTGCATTCTTGGCTGAATGAAGAATAAAAATATCTTATATACTGTTAAGAAGAAAATATTTATTAATACTAATTGCTGTTTCTTATTTCTAAACAAGGATTAATTCCACAATCATAATACAATCTTATTTCCATGGAACTACATAAAATGGTGCTTCCATGATTAGAAGTGATGTATTGAAATTTGTAATATTATTATAAAGAGTTGCTGTGAATTAAGATTAGGCGTAAAAAATATCATAATGTATTAAGTATAATTCTGAACGTGAAGCTAGAAATAATCCATTGCCTAAGGAAAGCGTTTCTCTCGAAAAATAATAACAGATTGGGATTACCATGAATCTGCTTCCTCATGGTCGCTTATTGATGCGAACCGTAACTTTCCTTTCTTTTCATCCATGCCCTAGATTCTAACATTTAGACATTGCATACAGTCACTATCTATTTACCTTCAGATTTCTTTCCTTTTATGAATTTGTTTCATATTAAGAGTTCGACTTCACTTTTTCGACCAACAAAGTCTTGATAACAGTAACTTTTATCAAATCTCCTGATGGTTTACGCATTACAAAATCAAATAGCTTCGTAAGCAATGCAAATGTCTCAGTACTCTATAACTTCCCTTCAAAAAGGACGAAATTTGAGCCCAATTGAGAAACGCCCTTATTATATTGGTAAAAATTACCGTATTTCCAATCATGAGAAAATCAGTGAAACTCAAATAACGAAAATAAAGAGATGAAAAAAGTTCAACTCAAATTCACATTTTTAAATTCAATTTGATTATGATTTTTCCAAATCTCTATACACTTTAACAGGTCGCCCTTTCGTCTTGAAACTTATTTCGACAAGGAGACAGTCGGGACCGACGATATAACCTTTAAAAACCCCAGCCTTAAGGTTTGAATCTGGTACGAAAGGATTAATAGAAAAATAAATGAGTCTGACTTCAGTGGAATCAAAGGTATAAAAGAAGGAAGTGTTCAAAAGGACACGGACAAATCCACACAATTATTGCACTGCCATGCTAATATATATATATATATATATATATATATATATATATATATATATATATATATATATATATCTCCTTCTCTTGTATCTACCGATCAATATCTCGAAAATAAGAAGTCTCAACACCTTCATATCGACAATTCCGTTCAAATATGTATCTGTAAGTATGTGAGCACAGTATAACGCCACGTTACCTCACCACTAATACCAAATTGTACTTCTGATATACAGCAACGCTTAGAAAACTATTGAAGACACTATAAAGCACATTTCTTCTATCCTCATTAATCCAACAGTATTGCAGGATCGGCCGCTCGAGTCAACTTTTTCCATTTACTTCTATTCCTCGCATCATTTTCCCCAAGTCGCACCATACTTATGAGCCTTAATGGCCTTCTTCTTCTTCTTCTTCTTCTTCTTCTTCTTCTTCTTCTTCTTCTTCTTCTTCTTCTTCATTTGTTGTGTCTAAAACAACTCCAGTTCTCTTCATTTTCACCATGCTTCTTTCACCCTGCCTATTTGCATTATCAGAAACTCCCTCCTCTGTTATGATTGACCGAAAGTAATTAAACTCATTGTTCTGATTTAGTACCGTTCCATCTTTCCCTTGAATGTTTACTTCCTAATGTCTTTCCCTACAACTAATCATTAGCTCTATCTTTTCAATGTTTCCCTTTAATCCTTCCTATTAAGCTATATTTTCCATGCCAAAAACCACGCTTGCAGTTCTTCTTCTATAAAACATTTTGATGTGGTAATGTCCGATTTGTCCACTCTATTTTGAAAAACTTGCCATCAATTGAAAAAAAAAAGTGAATCAGAACATTTATTACAAGCATATCATTGTTAAAAAGTTCGCAAAGAACCAATTAGCATAAAAAACGCCTTTTCTATCTAAATATGTGGAGTTAACTTTCCCAGATTTACGCTTACAAAACACACAGTCAAAATAAATAAAAAATGACTAACAATTCACATATATATTTGCACTTCAGCTGTATAGCATATAATTCAAAGGATATTAATGTTAATTACTAATGACATAAATAATAATATAAAAAAGAGAGGAAGAAGCATCTACTTCGACAAAATCAATTGGCGAGAGGAAGCCGTAAATCCCGTTAACGTAATCTTGCTGGCATGAGTACTTTCTAAAACCTTATAGTTAAAGGCCACGTGATATTAGTGGGTAACATGAAGAGTTTCTGATAAACGTCCCACCTTTAGCTGATTAACTTTTCAATACTTCAGAACTTTTCTACTTGACGTTTCATCCTCGTTCCAAGAAAAATTAAATGTCTGCTGGACAAATACTCATTTATTTCTAATTCTAAGGTTAGAGTACCAATCGATTCAAAAAATATATTTCGTATATTGCACAAAGTAACAGGGCATGGCACTGCTCTAGATCGCGTGAATACTATGAGATCTATTCTAGCATTTTCTGCGCAGGGTAAACCATGCTTCCTTCTGTGTAAAAAAAAAAATATATATATATTTATAAGAACGTCATTAATATATGACCCTGAGAATAAACATTCAGAGACATTGTACTCAACATAACAAAAGTGGTATGGATGGTACAGAGAGAGAGAGAGAGAGAGAGAGAGAGAGAGAGAGAGAGAGAGAGAGAGAGAGAGAGAGAGAGCAAATACTTGAAACCCTTAGAATTACACCAAACTGCTGTTTCCAAATTTTAAATGTAAATGAAATAAGGTGTAATACGTCTTGTAAAATTGCTGTAAGAAAGCCAAAACATACACTGTTAAAATATATAAATTTGTTAAAAGAATAAAAATTACTACAAAGTTGACACAATGTGGGAAGTTACCGGAAAAAATAAATATAGTTGAAGGACTACAATTTACACAAACCATGAATCATAGCTATGATTTCTCCGAAACTTCCAAATGTGGCCCAGACATTTATGATTAAAGTGGACACTTATATAAAAAGAATAAAAGGAATTTTACATATCTGTTCTTTTCACAGAAGCAGAATCTTCCATTATTGGACGGATATATTACGTGTTTTCAATATGAATAATGAGATAACGGGTAAGGAGCACGTATTACCAAAAGGCCAACCACTAAACATAATGACCATAGTACGTTAAATATATGTTCTTGTGTTAATATCGACATGGCAAGGTTTCATTATATATCACAGGTGCTTGGACACTCAAGAGGAGAAAATCTAAAAAGTCCATCGCGATCCATTGTAATCAAACTGTTTATGGTTTAAATATTAGGAATAGATACAAGATTACTAATACCGCCCTGCGTATTTTCATTAACAATTATATATTGCATAACTCATAAAAATTTAAGACCTTGAAAAAATAATTAAATCGCCCCATAAATAAGAACTTATAAACTGATTTAAAATCTAACTAACAATCAAGCAAGAATACCAGTAGCATTATATCACTTTAAAAACATTTGCATATTTTCCACACATTAGTAAAGATACATTTGTTAAAGAACAAGCTGTCATAGAATTTTCATGTTATAGTCTTACATCAGATGGTAAATGTTCTTGCAGAACATTCGTTCTGCACATCAATTGCTGAAATAAATATGATTCCTCCATCCATACAAAACGATTAAGAATTCCAGTCGGGGTTGGTAAACAGTCTTTACAATGCACCTTACGTCCTTACCTTCCCTATGAATTATAATCTTTATGCCATTTCATTCCCTACCTTTCTCGCCCTAGAAAAAGGCCACATGACTAGCACAACCTTCCCAACCAGCACAGAAAAACATAAAGAGATTCTTTTCACGAATTCTGGAAAAGTTAGATTGGAAACACTGGTCCTGCTGAGACCCTTGAACTCATGCGATTTGTTACTTTCTTGCGAGGATACCTATTCAAGATCTTCTCACTGTATATACCTAGTGGTCCCAAGCTTAAGCTTTCTATTGTCGTCTGCAAAATTACACATGGGTGAAACTTCAAATGTCAAATAGAAAATCACTTTTATTCTTCTTTCAAAATCATCTACCAGCTGGTGAAAAGTCTTCGAATGGCTAGCCTTTTCTAGGTAATATTTGTATACCCTATAAATATGAGGGTTAAAAATATTTGCCGTAAAACAAACGCAGCACTAAAAATATACTTTTTAAACAGTTCAGTCATATTTCTGTCGTAAACTCACCACAGGTAGCAAATGTTAACAAGTAAAAAACTAACGACAGTATATTAATGCACACTAGAATAGATCAAGAAGCTTAATAAATATACAATATACAGTACATAAAAGTATATCGGAAAATATATGCTCTATAACCAAAAAAAAAAAACAAAAAAATAATAAAAAATAAAAATCTTGAGGCGAAAATTGACGATAAGAATGTGAATGTTCTTCGGCCAATGATTCTTCATATATCACTTAGAAAGCTTGATGTACACATTCTAAATTATGGTTGGTACAGCAGCATTATATCATTTATAAAAACATTTGCATATTTTGCCACTAGAAGGTGTTATTTCCTCATTAAACTTTAAGTCATTGGTGTATTGTTAGTAGAGTACGGAAGTTTGTGAATACTGTTTTTCTGCCCTAGCCTTGATGACTTCACATAAATGTTTCAACAGTAAAGGGAAACTACTTTTCTAATATCATTGAAAAAATTAAGAAAACTGAATTTGATGCAGAATTTAATAAAGTGAAATATTTCGCCAAAAAGAATGGTGGTGTGAAGTATCTCCAGTTCATCTGAAATTCTTCAGTATGTTTTGTGTTCATTTAACAAATTAAAATGGTTTCATTTCATTATTTTTATTATTAATTGCTGAGCTACAACCCTAGTTGGAAAAGCAGGATGCTATATGCCCAGGGGCTCCAACAGGGTAAATACTCCAGTGAAGAAAGGAAACAACGAAAGTTAAAATATTTGAAGAACAGTAACATTAAAATAAATAGCTCCTATATAAACTATAAAAACTTAAAAAAACAAAACAAGAGAAAGAGAAATAAGATAGAATAGTGTGCCCGAGTGTACCCTCAAGCAAGAAAACTAACCCAAGACAGTGGAAGGCCATGGTACAGAGGCTATGGCACTACCCAAGACTAAAGAACAATGGTTTGATTTTGGAGTGTCCTTCTAGAAGAGCTGCTTACCATAGCTAAAGAGTCTCTTCTACCCTTACTAAGAGGAAAGAGGCCACTGAACAATTACAGTGCAGTAACCCCTTGGATGAAGAAGAATTTAAAGATTTACAGATCTTGATGCCTCAACTTTGCAGTTAAAGAAGCATTACAACACCGGTCAACGTGCTTTGGTCCAAAAATTGGTCAACCTTCCCATAAAATCTTAGTACACTAAGTTCTTCAGTTAACACGCTGAGAGAGAGAGAGAGAGAGAGAGAGAGAGAGAGAGAGAGAGAGAGAGAGAGAGAGAGAGAGAGAGGAGTGGTAAATACGAATTCAATGTGATTTTTACGGTCAAAATAAAGTTTCTCTATATACTGGCGAATACCACCTACTTCGTTTATTCTAGGAAAAAAAATTTTCCCACCAGGCGCATACCTAGATAAGCAATAACACCATAACAATAAAGCAATGTAAATAGACGTCAATCCACTCACTATAGAAGACATGCCCTTTGGTGAAAGTGCCGTTATCCAAAAAACAACCCCTCACGAATCATGCATGAGCAAAATATGAATGGAAGAGGAGAAGAAAGGGTCTTTCGTATATTTTTCCCCCTTCAAATGCGCCGTTTTGACAAAAGATGTCCCCAAACAATGATTATCTTTGTATTCAAACTAAACACTCGACCTCCTTCACAAGGGTGTATATCATCGTCACGTCACGACAACTGATGCCTAGTTGAAGTTTCACTTTAGTTCTGTTTACGTAAAGGAAGAAAAATAAAGAGTTGAAAACTTTATGAACATATTCGTCTATTCGTGAGTTGATTAGGCCCCTACATCCGGGTAAACTGTTTATGTGTGGCACTCCGACTTCAGCTGTCTCTGACGTGAATTTCCATTTCACTCTTCCTCCACAGCAGCTAATCAAAACGTTCAGGTTATCCAGGTTTAAAAAAAAGCTAAAGTTCGTTAAAAAATTCTTTTCAGACTGTAAACCTATTTATATCAAAACGTTGTTTTACACTATTTTTACTGGCATTTAAAGGCTTTAAGTATAAATAATGAAAGAGTTTAATTTCATCAAACTCTTGCTTTTATAAATTCGAAAATTCAATTTCTGTTGAATTTGGTAAACTGACTTCAAAAGTCAATTTTTACTGTTCGCTTCTACTTATATTAATAAATGAATTAATTAAAACAAAGGTGATTGTTTACAACACCACGCTCTCTATTTACACCAAAATAATGCAATCCCGCTGTTCTCGTCTTCTTGCACGGTAATTAGGTGGTTATTAAAATCCTGGGAAAGCAATAATTAGCAAGATATGTTGAGGAAGGGGGAAGGGGTTATAAACAGAAAATAGCTCGGTTTTCTCACTAAACAACTTGGAACTCACATATCAACATAGTCAACCAAACAGAATTCGTGATGCCAGCGTACATAAACAGAAGTTCGTGATGCCAGCGTACATTTGATATACTGTATATTCAAAATATACTCAATAAAAAATTGAGTGATTACTCAAAAGTGTCACTATTTGTAAATTACATATTTTATGGACACTCTTGAGTAGTTAATCCATTTTTAATAAAGTTTGAATATACAGTATATCAAATGTACGCTGCCATCACGAACTTTTTTCATGTACGTAGGCATCACGAATTCTGTTTGGTTGACTATGTTGAAATGTGAGTTCCAAGTCATTTAGTGAGGAAACCGAGCTATTTTCTTTTTATAACCCCTTCACCCTTCCTCAACATATGTTGCTAATTATTGCTTTATCAGAATTTAAATAACCACCTAATTACTCAGCAAGAAGATGAGAACTGCAGGATTGCAGTATTTTGGAGTAAATGGAGAGCGTGGTGTTGTAAACAATTACCAAAACAAATTAATTTCTGATTTCAAAAAATTGTCATCCGTTTCACTTTTGACTTGCATTAATGAGAGTTATTTCGACTTCACTTCGCATAAGGCCAAAACTAGTTTTATTTAGGCATTATGGAAACCTTATATAAGAGATTTGTTGTGATTTGAAATCACCAATTCAAATCCTCTTCAAGTATAGTTAGTTAAATAACGTTCGGATTTTACTTAGGATATGATTAATTAAAGTCAACTCTTTCAGTTTGATCTCATGCATCGAAAAATATATCCTACTTTGGGATCCATTAACGCCAGTCAAAATAAACTACCAATACTAAAATTTCTTTGGTCAATATGAACCAGAGTCTTGTCTTGGATTTCAATTCAATTTCATAGCGCAGGTTCTATAGCAACAGAAGCAAATTACTGGGCTAATTTCAGGGTGATCTGCAATCAGCTAAGGGCCGTGTTAGATCAGGAGTAAGGAAGGACGCAGTAGAAGGAAACAGGTTTCACAACAAGAATTACTGGTTTAATTTCAGCACGTAAGAGAATTAATAGGATTAAAGAAATCCCATTAAATGAGCTTTCAAGAACCTCGATTTCTACGTTAGTATACAATTATCGTAAACAAAAAACATAAAACAACAAATGATGTTGCTTTTACAAAGTTTTGCAATTAAACTAAATATTCTTAAATCATTCTCGGTAAGGACGCCAATGAGGCTATATTGAAGATATTAACAAATCAAACCACAGTCTATCAAGGAGCATCTTTACTGAGGCGTAACAAAATAACAAAAGGTTTACTGTACCTCGGTTATATTTATCAAGTTATTTTTCATTCACGCAAATGCCAGAATGAAAGTTTCTTGCAGGCAGTGACGAGAAATAATAAAATACGTCTGAGAGCATATTTTATATTTTATGGTCAATAACTTCTCCAAACCATCATGCACTCATGCGCACCAATCATGAGCAGTCCTCTACCGTTTAGAAGCAATAGTAGTAGTAATATTACCACTACCCCCTCACCAGTAGGCAATGAATCCACAACTTTCAACATCTAACTAATGAAAATGAGATATGAATCCCTGGTGCAGACAAATTTCGAGGCATCAGTTGCTGAATTCATCACGAATTATATAAAACACCTACACTCGGTATTATTATTTTTATCATTATTATTACTTGCTAAGCTACAACCATAGTTGGAAAAGCAAGATGCTAAAAGCCCAGGGGCCCCAACAGAGAAAATAGCACAGTAAGGAAAGGAAACGAAGGAAAAATAAAATATTTTAAGAACAGTAACAACATTCAAGTAAATATTTCCTATATAGACTATAAAATCTTTAATGAAACAAGAAGAATAGAAATTAGATAGAATAGTGTGCCGGAGTGTACCCTCAAGCAAGAGAACTCTAACTCAAGACAGTGGAAGACCATGGTACAGAGCCTATGGCACTACACAAGACTAGAGAACAATGGTTTGGTTTGGGAGTGTTCTTCTCCTAGAAGAGCTGCTTACCATAGGTAAAGAGACTCTTCTACCCTTACCAAGAGGAAAGTAGCCACTGAGCAATTACAGTGCAGTAGTTAACCCTTTGAGCGAAGAAAAATTGTTTGGTAATCTTAGTGTTGTCAGGTGTATGACGACAGAGAGAATCTGTAAAGAATAGGCCGGACTATTCGGTGTATGTGTAGGCAAGGGGAAAGTGAACCGTAACCAGAGAGAGAGATCCAATGTATTACTGTCTGGCCAGTCAAGTGTGAGGTTGGCCAGGGCGCCAGCCACCCGTTGAGATTCTAACGTTGGAGCGTTATTGGGTCGTTTCACTGGCCAGACAGTATTACATTGGATCCCTCTCTCTCTCTCTGGTTACGGCTCATTTATACTTTGCCTACACATACATCGAAAAGTTTGGCCTGTTCTTTCCACATTCTCCTCTGTCTTCATACATCTGGCAACACTGAAATTCCCAAATAATACTTCTTTGTTCAAGGGGTTAACTACTGAACTGTAATGGTTCAGTGGCTACTTTCCTCTAGGTAAAGGTAGAAGAGACTTATTAGCTATGGTAAGCAGCTCTTCTAAGAAACGGAGACTCCAAAATCAAACTATTGTTCCCTAGTCTTGGGTAAGGTCATATCCTTTGTACCATGGTCTTTCACTGTCTCGGGGTAGAGTTCTCTTGCACGAGGGTACACTCAGGCACACTATTCTATGTTATTTTTCTCCCTTATTTTTTTTTTTTCTAGTTTTTATAGTTTCAATATGAAAGATCTATTTTAATGTTGTTACTATTCTTGAAATATTTTATATAAATTGTTCATTACTTCTCTTGTACTGTAGTTTATTAATTTCCATGTTTCCTTTCCTCACTGGGGTATTTTTCCCTATTGGAGCCCTTGGGTTGTTAACATCTTGCTTTTCCAACTAGGGAGTAGATTAGATAATAATAATAACAACAACAACAACAACAACAACAATAATAATAATAATAATAATAATACTCTTCTGTAATCTAATATATTCTGCTGAAACACATCTTGATCGATTGGCATGCTCTATGGTATGATAAAATAAAAAAGTGTGTAAAATGATGAGGATAATGAAGTTCCATTTAATTCTTCCGAAAACGCAACAACAGTGCGATTCTCTGCAATTACAGAAGATGGTGACTGCTACCGTTATCTTAAGACTTCTTCAGGAACCAACAGTTATCATGGCAAACAACTCTTCACTGAGAAATCATCCTCATCACATTTGTAATTCATCACTACTGCTAAGTTTGCAAAAATTTAGTTTCCCCGCTTCGCCATAACATTTCACCTCTAATGAAATATATATAGGTGACGTGCAAAAAAGTAAAGTTCGCAATTAATCCTAATGTCCTCAAATTATTTAATTTTACATCATGAAGATTATAGATTCTCAAACACTAAAGACGTGCTCACGCAATAGAAGTTTCTTCACTAACCTTGGTTTCCCTCCCACTCTTAAAAATACGTATTAGCTCACCGAGTCTGCCATGACTAGGCTCTACCGCTCGGGTTCTAATGAGTCATTATAGGCTCCAGTATATTATTCAGTTTCATTTGTTTTTATTTTTATGGAATTGAAATATTCAAGACATGTTGTCGACAAAATCGTTCCCCTCGGTATTGTTATACAGGATTATATCACGAATTTAACTGAATACTGATATCTGAAAAGAAAAACCTGTAAGAAGAATAAAAGAGATAATAAAAAAATGAAAACATTTGGACGATGCTCTTCTCTCATGTCACGAAAACAACTGAATATCCAGTAAATGGACAACAGAACCAAGTTAATCTTGTTTCACCATAATCACTGTAGTAATTTAAATACATTGAGAGAGAGAGAGAGAGAGAGAGAGAGAGAGAGAGAGAGAGAGAGAGAGAGAGAGAGAGAGAAATAACAGTAACACGTTACGTATTTTAATACATGCTGACGGGGGAAGATTTACTTTTTTTAAAAAGGCATCAACTGTTATAAAAAACGTATATGTTTTTAAATTTTCCTGAATGAGTAAGTTTGGCGTCAAAATGCCTAAAGGACTGTGTGTGTGTTCCTTTCAATCAATCTCTTAAGCCAGTGTTTTCAGATCCGCTGATATTTGAATATAAGAAAAAAAAAGAAGGCGATTTTCTAGAGTTCAATCCAACACTTTCACTTGATTCCAGACTGGCTTCAATTTCCTGTCGTTTTCTCCACCTGCCATTGAATCGGTATTTATGAGGTATTACACCTTGTAAAACTAGGTGTGCAACACATTAACCAGCGATGAGCGGGTTCAACTCATTCACGTTCTGAGCGCTTAATCTCTGTTCTTATTAGGGAAATCCGTTCATGGATCAAGTCAAAGGGTTCGCCTTCAAATCACTAACAGCGAAGGTGTTTTTCGCCTCATACCAATCATGCTAGCAAATGAATGTGATCAAATTCTTATCGTGCGAACAATTTTACCCCTGCCTTCTTGTCAAAGTGAATTATGATTAAGGCCATTAAAAGGCATTTTCAAACTTTCAAATGTCGTTTGGATTTCGTCGCACTCTTGAAGTTAAAGTATGCTTGAATTATTATCGTTGATGATGGAGCAATAATCATTCTTAAGAAGAGGACCCGATCGCCAAATCCTTTTAAAAATGTCAGTCACAAAAACTATTTATGATATGAAAAGTGTCGTCATCCTTTAATTAAGAATACACGCCGGCTATGATAGATACCGTCATTTATGTTTCGTTCTGCTTGGCAGTTGCGTGTATGAGCAGCCTCCGAAGGGAGAAAGAAAATGCAATCAGAAACATATCTTTTGCATATATCTTGATATGAAGTTTTCGAGTAATATCGATTCTATCTCATTAGGAAAATAACTGCCTTTGCTGAATTTTCATATGTTTAATCTCTTAAGTAAGACTTTTATTGTTAGGTACAGAAATATTCAACAGAAAGAATAATAATGAACAATGAAAATCACTTAAGAGAAGTTTGTGAAAACAGTGTTATTCATAAATACGAAACGGCCTGATTGATTGCTACACAATGGCTGATTTTCTTTACCTCAGTAGTTGAATGTACTGTATTTACGGTTATTTTGTACTTACACTTAATAATAAAAACAACAAATATATCAACAATTTAATTTTTGGCATTTGCAGTCATGGCTATGCACAAAGTCAGTCCAATATCAAATATACATAGCAATCTGCAACATCAATCCACAAACAATTGCTAAACTTCTAAAGTTTACAATCTGACAAGCAGCTTGTCATACTGGCTCAGAGCCCACCAGTATTTAGCTCGATAAGAAGCTTATCAAGTACTGAAACTTCCAAGCCACGCACCCCAGTTATTATTCTAGTTTCCACAAAAGAAAATAATCTTACTCTAATTCAACTAGTTGAAACGAAATAAATTATATCACAGTTTCCAAATATTGTTAACCTCACTACAAATTCCCGTTAAGTTGTCTAGCAAAGGACTCCACAACAAAGGAATCACTGCAAAACCCAGTTTAGTTACAGGAAAAAAACACCAAAATAACGTTCAACACAGGGCATAGTTATTTAATTTTAAGCAAATTCCTGAATTCCAACTAACCTGCAAAAAAAAAAAAAAAAAAAAAATACTTTTCCTAATCACTACATATCGAGGTGCAGTTGAATTCCACCAATAAGTGAAGAATCGTAAAACTCTTCTAGAGTAAAAGACTTAAATTCAAGCAGAGCCACGAGCCATTGCTCTGCCCTCAAACTCATTTAATAAAGTTTTTGCTTTTTATGTGAAACATCTCAAACCATTATTCACTTTCAATATTCTAGCAGGGCGCTAAAAATCAAACATATCCAAAGCACCGATAATCCAAATTTAATTAAAAAATAAAGTAAAACCAAATACCATTCAGTCGAACTGATCCAATAAGTCCCCCGCCAGTTTTAATTAATTATAAAAAATTCCAGTTTGCCTCCTCCACAGCCAATGGTTAAAATCATGAAAAATTTGTGCATAATATAATTTTCTGCAATATCCGATCACTCTCTAAACAGAGTACCGCTAATCAGCTCGCATGTTTCAAAGGAAACTAGAGATAAAAACCCCTATGAATGTTAAAAAATAAATTTTGGTGCTTTGGAGAACCGCAGAAGACAAAAATTATAGTCAGAGGTTGTTGCAATGGAAAAAATGCAGAAACCACACAACAGTTCAAGCAGCAGCAGAAAAAAAAAAAAAAAAAAAAAAAAAAAAAAACATTAACTGCAAATTTATTACATCCACTCTACCAAATTTTGTAATGAAAAGATATATAAATACCTAAACCCTTATTCTGTTTTCTTCACAAATAAAAGCGAAATGATAAACATGTTATTCTAGTATTAATCCTTCATGACTCATAATAACACATAATTATGAGAATCAACCCTCATAAAGCAGTAATACTTGCTTAATAAAACTGATAAAAACACCCTACCTGTTACCGAAAAGAAAATCATTTGATTTGCACCTTTGACTCGAAAATCCATCAAAGGCCGCGACGAATGTCAGAATAGACAGCACCCGTCGCTACCTTTCCTTGCTCTTGATTAGAGGATGGAAGGAGGGAAGAAACAGTGGAGCGATGGGTAGGGAGGGGGAAGGATTGTGTATAAAAATATACTACCGATGAAATGTGCAAAACCGCAATTTCTAGGGGGGAGACAGAAACCTGTCAATAAAGCATTCACACAGCTCGACACTAAACCAGGGATGATACCTGTAGTATCTGAAATTACAGGTACGATCCGCTCCTTCGCTGCAAGATACCACACATTAAAGCGAAACCCACACAGGGTCACAAGTCAGACGTTCTACCAATCCAAAAGTTTACGAGGTAGTGTTTAAGTCTTTAGTACCTAAGGAGTAAATGCCGAGGACATTCTGCAATGATGACAATGATGACTATTTTATTCTAAAGGAAAAAATAAATAAATGCACTAGCAGATTGCTCAATCTATTCAAGGCGGCGATAAGAGCAACTTACGCTTTTCAACTAAATGAAAGGAAAATGACTGCATTGCAATCGTAAAGGAATTTACCCAGTCCAATGAGTCTTCACCAAGTCAAACAAATCCAATCAGTAGGAGGCGTTGGAGATACCCTTTCTATGAAGTACAAGAAATAAATTTAGAAAAGCATTATGCAAGTACGATCTTGACATTTAATTTACTGTATGTGTTCACCTAAAGAATATTAAAAGATTCATACGATAAAAGACACACAATGGACATTCTTTAACAATAATATGTAACTATAGACAAATTACATACACTGCGAATAATCAAACAAACAAATATACACACTGAATGAAAATATATGTGTGTGTATGTGTGTGTAATGTATATGTATGTGTAGAGAGAGAATGTCACCAAAATTTCCATTGCAATCAATGATTTCCTCTTTTCTTGTATATAAAAATTCAGGGTCAAGCTTTCTCTTCCCACCATAAATGGACCGATAAAATCATAGTCAAATTTGGTAAAAGTCATGGATAAAACACCACAATAACAAATTAGATTTCACCTTTTATTAATTATACCTGTAGGCGATCTCAAGATATACGGTTGCTAGATTACCTTAATATATCTCTGCAAGTTTGAAGGTGGAGCAACACCATACTGTGAAATTTCATTGTAAAAAATCTTGAAGGACATAATTTTCCGTAAACCGTGGTATATATTACCGTCAGATATTATATCAATCACCGGAATAAAATTTAAAACAAGACGGAGAAAACTTTCATGCGGAGTAAGTGTACAAACAATTATTATAAGAATTTGTCAACCCAGATAAAACTTATTTCTAAAGTATTAATATTTATTACTTTATTAAGAGCAGAGTAAAATAGTAGGATAGGGGAAAGCGGAAGGGTGGGGGGGGGGGGGGGGGGGCGGAAATAAGTAGAAGAGAAGTATCTAAGCCAAATTCTCCATTCACAGAGCATCAGACATTACATTGCTTCAAGGCTGTAATAAAGACCTACATAGTGCTAATTACCAGGTAATTAGTACGATTAATTTGAACATCATTCAACATACGTTATTCTAATTATGGAGATACCTTACCCACGTTTACCAAACGCCCGGCGGCTCATCTTTTGTGATACTGCAACAGCATGTTGTATAATTACGGCAATGAGTCTTTATTAATAGTCAGCTTCCAAGGGTTTTAAGGATGAAAATCTTTTGAAAGACATATAAATTTTCGATTAACATTCATGATTTCAATTGAAATGAAAAAAAAAAAGCTTGAAAATTACTAAATCTTAAATCCAGCTGTTAAAACATCGAAACTACAAATAATTGGGTTTTAGGCCCCCTGTTTATCCAAATCATTAGACATCTTTTGCTATGAAAGGCATATCTCTTTAATTTTATCAAACCCCTTAAAACATATTCTATCAATAAAACTTATAAAGAAGTTTAGGTCATAGGCTTTCCAACATTCAAGAAAGTAAAAGCCAATTACATTAACATTTTTGATAATTTTTGGTATTTATTTTCACAATAGTCTCAATATAACGACAGAATTTCTTCATCCTAATGTTTAGTTTGAAATTATAACTTAAAATCTCATTAATCTTCAAGAATTCCACATTGAAAAGCCTGGAGGAGCGGGGAACTAAAAACTTTCTAAAGATACAGCTTATCAGATAATTGACTAAACTTGACACAAGGCCCTTACACTACTGAGGATTTATATAAGTAAACAATAACCTAACATTTCCTTAATGACATCAAACTGATTTTGAACGAAAATTCTAAATTTCTTAAAAGCATTGATATAAAAACTTAGTCTAATTAAACAATATTGAAAGAATGTCATCTCCTGTGTTTTTGCTTTTCCATGGAGATGCTCATAAGGTAAGCAAACACACGCCATGACTAAAACTAGTCTCTCCAAAAAGAAGAAAAAAGTAAAATAAAGTGGTTAAGACAAGGAGTGGAGGTATGCTTCATTATAAGCGAATGTGATAACAGTATTTGTCTAATAATAATAATAATAAAAAAAAAAAAAAAAAAAAAACGGGAGAACAAGTAAAATAAAGCTTCTGTTTGTAGTTCATAACATTTCAATTTGAGTCTCACGGTTCAAGTAACCAATACGTAAAATAATCTAAATGGGGAAAATAAAAACATATTCACGTAATAAGGATAAATTCCGTTTACTTTATAATTTTTCACCTATTTTATAGAAACTGCAATTAACTAAGAGCATAGGCTATCTCAGACAGCGAGTTGTATCACCCTCTTTCGGATTTACCATCGACCACAAAAAACTCAGAAAATAACGTGTATAGATAATGGTAGTGGCCCAACAAAATAAACTTGGCGACTTCGGTGAGCCACATTCATTGCTTTTGTCTTCACAGTATGAAACACAAGGAATCCTATTAAGGACATCTTCCTGCATGCCATGCACATTCGTCGAATGATTTCACGAACGATGCAACTATGATATTCATGAAAATACGATATACATGCCATTTAAAAGAAGGAAATGTAATTATGTGCATGGAATGAGGACATTATAACCATAAAATAAAGAGTAGTCTTATATTTGTTTATAATTACAATGATTTACATTATTCTAGCGGTAATCAAAGGAAAAATAAGAGAAACGTCTCCCTAAGAATGGAAATATCCAATGTATGTTTTAGGGTTTAACTCGATGGCCAGAGTTATGTAATGGGGTCAATCGTCAGCGCTTTGACACAATTAAATATAAATTACAAACAATCAAACCAAAACATACTATAAAGACTCCTACGGACATCACATGCATTATTCAATCTAACATATAAAATCTAAGTATATGAAGAAAACCAACCCTATATAATTATCCCATACAGTTTTCAGTTATAAGACCTTTCGCCTCACCCTAATAAAGCGATCAACAACCACATTAATGCCCTCTAGGTAGAATTCTAATAAAAATAACTTAACAGTTACCGAGACTTTCATTACTCAATTAGTAAAGGTTAGCGAGAGGCATCGCCCTGTCTATTTGGTACTTTATGAGTTAATACGTAACATGTGAATATAAAGGTCGACGAACGGTTAGCAATTTTTTTTTTTTTTTTTTTTTGACCAGAGGTTTAACTTACTTGGGAAAATATAAGCGAATAACGTTATGAGCGAAACTACTACAACGAATAATGCTATTGGCGAAAACATATCAACAAATAAATTGGCGAAATTATGTCAATGAATAAAGCTATTTGCGAAAATATATATCATTAATACGCATCACGACGGTGAAAAAGTAGATTAGAGGGGAGGGGGAGAAAGGGAATATTTATTCTGCAGTATTCACCGTGTCAATGGGAGGCAGCAAGGGAGGGGGAGGAAGATGGGGATCCTTACGGGGGTGTGGTCCCATAAGTCAGGGAGAGAGCCTTAAGCTGTCAACCTCCTCTGGCGTGTCTAATTGAAGCCTGATTAGGACTATGACTGTTGATGGCCTATAGAAATTTTTTTTTTTTTACATCTTTTTTTCATTTCCCCCTTTGGCCAACTACCAGCAAGAAAAGTACTTCCCATGTAAATGGATCAACAGGGTGCTTTCGAGTTAAAAAAAAAAAAAGATGACAGTACTTTAACGTAATAAGAAATATTAATAATATGGTGCAAATCAACGGGTCAAGGACAAAATACAAAGTACCTAAGCATGTCGTTTGTTCAACATTCTACTACACTGCGAGTTACAAGAAGTGAGGAGCAAATGTCTTGCTAGGATACGAAGAATTTATTAATGTGATCAAGAGTTAATGTCGCTGCATATCAAATATTGATTTAACCCTACTTTGAGTTACGATTTACTAGAAGTTTCATTAAATCAATAAAATAAATAAGATGAATCACGACATTAAGAAAATAACAATGTAAAGGAACGTAAATGTCAAAACACAGATTAATTATTACACTAAATGCAGATCCCACCTGATATTTTCAAGGCTGACTGTTAAAATATTCCTATCTTAAAGATCCATCACATCTGAAACCTGCAATGGTAAAAGATGCCTTGAAAAAGTTTGCAGTTCCACTTATAGGTAAAATGACTAAGCACGTAAAAACAAAGATATTCCAGAACTACACAAAACGTAAGCAACAGGTTCTTCTAGTTGCCCTGTAGCATCAATGATCATTAACTATTCACAATTCTGTTATTTATGTCAAGTAAAATTAGACGAGAAATTTAACTATGAAAACAATTCAACTTTTGTATGGTATAACTTACACCAGTTGCCCCTACGGAACTGTAAAAATAGCGCTATGCTAACCCTTTTAGTAGGTATTTTCCTTTAAAAGAAGAGAGGTGAAGGTGGTGCATGAGAACAATCTGCAGGTCAACTGTACATTAAATGTATCATAAAAATAAATTGTCAATTTTCAAAAGATTGATACTTTATACCGTGAAATATTTTCATTGTTGCCGAAAGTATCCCTAGAAGTGCTTGCCCCATTATTAATTTTTATCAATCATTTATGACTGCATAATTTTCCCATGCAATGTGCAATAAAAAAATACTAAACTTGTTAGCAACAATTTGATCTCTCCCCACTCTCTGAAAGTTTTCTTTTCTCATAACGCTGCAATATATTATGTGTACTTTCAGGAATGCCTTAGGCTTGCGTAATGTTTTGGTTATTTTCTCATGTCTTTTTTTGTGTATGAAAGAGGCGACATTTCTCTTGGAACACCGACTGTGAAGAAAATTCGATAATGTGGCGACTGACTTATAAAATCTTTTTCTATTTCCTTAATTTAAACAATAAAAATATCTTAAAGAATACATTATTAAATAGCACAATTTACTCATCAATTTCAACACCACTAAACATTATAAGCTACAGAGAGAAATACCAATATACAAGAAGACGAAACACAGTAACGAAAGGATTGCTGGGATAGAGAAGGAATGATTCTACATAACTAAAATTAAATCACTGGATAGATTACACGAAGGATTTGCACAATCATGAATGAACGGGTAAAGATGATGATGATGTGAAGGTTGGAAGTAGGAGGAGGAGGAAGAAAACAGTTAGCGTGAGTAACGAATGAAAAAAAAAAAGATAGAAAGGTTAACTGTGAGATAGAATCAGGAAAGAGGTGATGATTATGATGTGAAATTTAAGAAGGGAGAGAAAATCTGAGCAAAAAAGATACCCCGCAATTAAACAGAAATAAGAATGGGAAAACAAGGATAACATCGTTGAGATGAGATGACACGGAGATGATATCCCAGAAGTTGAGAAAAGTAACAGGAATTTTCGCTAACAAAAATTTCGAAGAATAAAGAAAGACAAATAGAGAATAATGACACGTAGATAAAAGCAGGAAGAGGGGGAAGGGGAACTGGATGATGATGATTTGACTTTGCAGTAAAAAGATGATAACATTGATGAGATAAAAGACGCAAGAGGAGGAGGAGGGCGGAATGGGAGTGGTGCTGAATCCTGAGATCTGCTCCCTGGGCAACGTCAAACATTGTTTCCCGAACAATACTGGGAACGTAACCGACATTAACTTTTTTCTTTAGTTTGCGACCTCGTTTTTAAAACGATGAAGAAATGCGGTCCCATAACCCTGCAGTGTGCTCTTGGTGACCTATGGAGAGCGAAAAAAAAAGCCGAGACAGACCGAGACATTAAGAACATTTCATAAGGCACTTACGAGGAGAAGACACGTTGTATAAAAATCCGAGAGAAAAGCCTTGTCTTTCAAACACCGAAGTGTTCAGTAAGTATATCTAACCACATGTTACCAATATAAAGATGCAATCACACATAAAAGTTTCACTATGAACTGTGTGTATGAAAGTTTAGCGTGGATGTACAATGTGCACGAGAGAAAAAAAGTTAGAGATGATAAAACTAATTAATCAACACAGTAAAGGTCAGTAACAATTGAAAGGGTAAAAGATAAGGGATAAATATTTACTTTGGGTGAAAGGAAAGTTCGGAGTAATTCGAGATGGTTTGGTCTAGTAAAATTAGGAAATGAAGATAATTTGGTGAAAAGAGTGAAATTTGAAGAGTTAGGCGAAATGGGGAGAAAGAAGAAACAAGCTATAATTAAATAGATGAAGTAAAAGAAGGGAGGAAAGGTCAACAGCATTCATGGAAGGGTTAGAGTACGTGCAAGGGAGAAATGAAGGTGGTAATATTTGCAATGGTTTTAACGCATTGCTGATGAGCCCTTAACGTAGATTGAAGAGCCTAATGGTAAAGAATTTTCAAGCAAAGTGAATTATTAAAAGATACAGCGCTAATTGTGAAATGACAGAAACCACTGACTCATTTTTTTACTACCGGCTTATTCATATATAAATACATACATATACATACATACACACACACACACACACACATATATATATATATATATATATATATATGTATATATATATATATATATATATATATATATATATATATATATATATTATATATATGTATATATATATACATATATATATATATATATATATAACACGGCAGTGCAACTATGATATAAAAACAACACCTTTTTAAATTACAATCACATTTGAATTGCTGTTTACCGAACATGTTTTTTTTTATCAATATTATTTCCTTAAGTCAACGGATTTAGTATTCTAATATACCAAAGTGCAGTTTCACTTCTTCCATAACCATTCTTGTTATCGTCAAAAGTAACACCCATCTTAACACCCACGCCTATCCATTTCAACAAATCCCCCCACCCCAAACCTCATCACCCTTGTGACTAAGTCCCAGTTGCGGTAATTGTTTTCAAAGCGGTTTTATAATGGGTGGGAATGCAGCTAAGGAGGTATTAAGGTGCATTTTAACTTGTCATTTATTTATTACCACTTTCGCTTTTCTTTAACCGTCCTTTTTATCTATCATTTTACCGCTCTTTGTTCTTCATTTTATTTACACTTTTTTTTTTTACTTCAGCAAATCGTTTCCAAAAAAAAAAAAAAGAACAGCGTTCTCTATTATCTGTGCGTTATGTCGACGAAATATTGCACTGTTCTGCGATGCAACATCCTCCCCTTTGTATTCAGCAGGCCGACAAACAGACAGACAGACAAGTTGTTTCATCACATTGCGACATTCCGCGTATGTCACATTTACGTCGTAATGGCCGACTTAAGCAAGAAACTTCTACATGGGAATTAGATTCGCGAGCGTGAGGAAGGTCGCCAAGACGAGTTCTTTCGATCCAATTCATTTTATCGATGTTAGCAACATCGCATGGCGATATTCTTCGTGCATTCCTTGCACTATTCTGATCGATACAGATTTATGAAATAGTCATTGCAAAACGAATCAATTCTTTGATTTTTACATAACCTCGGCTGTAAGTTATTAACGCTGGTGTATTTCTGCGTGGTAAAATTTACTCATTATTTCTTTCGGACAGTTTTCTAATTCTATAAGACGTAATAAAACTTGTTATGTAGCCTATTACACTTTTCTTCGTGTTAATTACTATAAACAGGATCTACGATTGTCAAGATTGAAAAATATCATAGGAGTCTGATTAATTTTTAGAAAATGCAATAAAAACATTATGAAAATTAAATACAGTATTAAGATGATCCAAGGTAATGCGATATTGCGTGGTAAATCCTTTGACTCGCAAATTACTTTTTTAGTGAAAGAAGGGGAAATATCTCACGACATTATTGTTCTCATTTTCCTACATAGCAATTAAAGTGTTTACGTTTTTTGTCTATCATCCTATCGACATGGCCATTGACGTCAGACGAAGTCTTTTATCGTAAATAATTTTAAATTAAAATTACTGCAAGACCAACTTAAAATAACACGCCATCAATCACTTTATAAAACACCATATCTTAAACTTATGAAACCCACACACTTATATATATATATATATATATATATATATATATATATATATATATATATATATATATATATATATATATATATATATATATATATATATATATACACATATATATATATATATATATATATATATATATATATATATATATATGTATATATATATACACACATATATATATATATATATATATATATATATATATATATATATATATATATATATATATATAATATATTTCCTACGCCCGTTGACGCAAAGGGCCTCGATTAGATTTCGCCAGGCGTCTCTATCTTGGACGTTTAATTCAATAATTCTCTATTTATCATCTCCTACTTCACGCTTCATAGTCCTCAGCCATGTATGCCTGGGTCTTCCAACTCTTCTAGTACCTTGTGGAGCCTAGTTAAATGTTTGGTGAACTAATCTCTCTTGGGGAGTGCGAAGAGCATACCCAAACCATCTCCATCTACCTCTCAACATGATCTACTCCATACATGACACTTAGGTAATCTCTCCTATAGTTTCATTTCTAATCCTGTCCTGCCATTTAACTCTCAATATTTTTCTGGGGGCTTTGTTCTCAAATCTACTAAATCTGTTGGGTATTGTTTCATTGTCATATCCTGACTCATGTCCATACAGTCACACCGATCTCACTAAACTGATATATAGCCTGATTTTCATATGTAATTTCAGGCGACTTGATATCCAAATTTGACTCAACTTAGCCATTGTCTGATTTTCTCTTTTCAATCTTTCATTAAACCCGAATTCTAAAGATCCTGTATTAGAGATCCTAGTTCCTAAATATTTAAACGATTCTACCTCAATAATCCTTTCTCCTTCCAATTTTATTTCATCTTCAATTGCATATTTCGTTCTCATCATCACTGTCTTGCTTCTCTTATCTTCTTGTGATATTTCATGCATTCTGGTGAGCAAGCATTGCAAATCCTGTGGTGTTCTGATAATAAGGACTGCGTCCTCAGCATACTCCAGGTCAACAAATTTCCTGTTACCAATCCAGTCCAACAAATCCCTCTCCACCATCGTCAACTGTTCTACTCATTACAAAATCCATGAGGAGGATAAACAACATAGGTGACAAAACATTCCCTTAGAATACTCCTCTGTTCACTAGAAATTCATACGATAAGACTTCACTTACGTTAACTTTGCACTTGCTATGCTCATGAACAGACTTAATCAAATTTACATAGTTAAGAGTAATTCCATAACAAAGCTGGACTCTCCACAAAATTGGCCGGTACACACTATCGAAAGCATTTTCATAGTCCACAAACGCCATCAAAAGTGGACTTCTATATTCTGCGCATGGCTGTACATCATGTCTCAAAATAGAAATTTTGTCAGAACAACTTCTACCTTTTCTAAATCCTGCTTGTTCATTCCTCAGCTTTTCATCAATCTTTCTCTCCAGTCTCTTTAGAATAAGCATACTATATATTTTCATGACAACTTACGTAAGTGTCATGCCTCTGTAATTATTGCAATCAGTCAGGTCTCCCTTTTCAGCCATTTTCACCGACACTCCTAGTTCCCATTCAGCAGGTTTTGCTTCCTCATGCCATATTTTACTAAATAATCTGATAAGTAATCTGGGGTCACTTCATTTTCAGCCAGTATCATCTCAGCAGTTGCTCCATGGTAACCACAGGCTTCCCATCTCCTGAGTTTTTAAATGATAGCTTCGACTTCAAACATACTGAATTCATTCATGGGCACATCAAGGTCTTCCTCAGTTTCCGGGATATGAATCAAATTAATCCCTTCATATCCCCTATTCATGACCTCACTAAAGTGTGCCATCCAACGTTGCCTTTCTTTATCTTCCATTGTTATAACAAATCCATCCCTTCTTTATGGGTATATGCTTCTCCTTTATATATATATATATATATATATATATATATATATATATATATATATATATATATATATATATATATATATATATATATATATAGTATGTACAATGTAGGCTATATATACACAACTTTCACCTTTAATCCTCTTTAAAAGGAGTGATACAAGGAATATACAGCTTTCTGATTTCTCATTAAGTTTTTAGGGGACATGTTGCTATCCACAAACCCTTTTACCTTAATCTCAACAGAAGATGGCACGTATTTTTAGCTGGGTGCACTAGTGGGTCGTATGGCGGGAGTGATGCTATGACATACCAAGCAAGAGGTAAGTGCTATACCACATAACTACGTTCCCATCTAGTGATTGCACATTCAAAGGAAAAATAGAAATAACCCAATAAAACATGCAAATAAGGGTTTGAGTTAAGTTTAAGAAAGTTTGTGGGAGTGACTGTTGGGGACATAAGAGTAACAATTAAGAGATAACCGATGTATGTAAAATCACCAAGAGATGATTGCCTTATTTTGGGTACGAGAAATAATTACTCCACTTCATAAAACTGAAAGGCTGTAGAGTAGTCTCTATGAATTATAGGAAAATAACAATATTTAATATACCATGAAAGGTGTGAAATAAGATT
>NC_090751.1:55614729-55619729 GCF_036898095.1 Palaemon carinicauda
TTCTGTGATCAGTTTTTATTGTAAAATTATAACCCTCAAAAAAAAAAATTATATGTAATTCTTCCTGTAATCTTGAACTTGACAACATGAACTTAGCTCAGAGTCGTACCATATCCCGTTCGATACCCTAGAGGCATGACGTGGACAATGTCATCATCATCATCATCATTATTATTATTATTATTATTATTATTATTATTATTATTATTATTATTATTATTATTATTATTATTATTATTATTATTATTATATGCTAACGTACAACCATATTGGGAAAAGTAGAACTGTTACTATTGGGAATAAGTAGAATGGTGTAATCCCTAAGGAACCACTACAGAAAACAATCCAGGTCAGGAGAAGAAAAAGAAGTAAAGTATAAACCATAAAACAGAAAAAAACGATAAAAAATAACGCTATGAAGATGGTATACTGTATACAGACGACAGCAGAGATGGTTATGAAAACAAAAGTAAAAGTGAACCTTTTCGATAAACCATCAGACCTCCTGGCCCTTCTATTAAGCCTCTACAACATAGTGCTTAAAATGAAAAGAAAAAAAAATATGTTTAGGAGCAAATTGAACTAAAAGTGTGCTTGGGTGTACCTAAAACAACAAAATTCTAACATAAGTTGGGAACTTGTACCCAAACCCTGCGCAAAAATTTGGCATGAAGTAAAAAGCTATAATATATTATTCTTACATACGCCAATTTATATATCTACGTACATATATACATATAACACACACATTACATATATATAAATCCGCGCATATATTTCTTGATTTAATCAATGGAACCCAAGTTTTAATATGATTTAGGGTACCAAGGGTTGCTACTTACATCTTTTGTGCTTTGTATTCAGTCTTTTTCATCATCAGGGCCTAAAAATATTGAGCCATTACAAGCATAAAAATAAGAGTAAATAATTCCATATCAAAATTTAAAAATGAAAAAAACAAACTTTATAAAAACATATGAAAGCCTATAAAATAGAAATAGAACATTTGCATAAAATATCACATCATAAGAAACCATGAAAAGCTCCAAACTTAAAAGAAATAAAAATTAAAGACAAGATAGCTTGTACAAGGTTCTGCCAAGCTTTGGTTTCTGATGATGATGGAAAATTGCGTTCATTATTACGTTCACGTTATTTTTTGAAATAGCTAAAATTTCGTGATGCTCAAAAAATATTTTTATCGTAATTGTAATATAGACTGTATGTTTGTGTACAGTATATTTATTTTACCATCTGTAGCTTTAATGATGGAATAGCTTTGTAAAGCTGGAGCAATAAATATACATATCATAAATCTAGTATGTTTATTTCTGTGTCTGTAAGTACAGACGCACACACACAAAACGATATAATATATACACACACACACACACACACACACACACACACACACACATATATATATATATATATATATATATATATATATATATATATATATATATATATATAGAACACGTTAATGAGTGTATGTGAAATTTCTGGTAATAAGCATTGACGTACTGTTTACTTCAATAAATACCGGAAAAGGAAGTTACATTATGGAGAATATTATAAAGAATCCTATCTTCAATGGATGCATTGCCTCCTACAACCAGTTTCAAAACAATTATCATCAGCAGCAGAAATGTTATAACATATTTCGTCTATTTTTATCTTCTTTTCTATTTGTACCTCATTATATCTTGTTCTATTCAATAACTTAGTAATTAATCTCGTTTTTCCAACAACATTTACGCTCCAAAACTCTAATCGACCATGTCAATCTTCTTCCATTTTTTAAGATTAACAGTTTTGCCATTTCCCATCCCTGACAGTTTCTCACCATTTAGAGAACGGATTATATTAAAAAAAAATTGAGACAAGAAAAATAGTTGAATGCCAAACGCAAGTATACTCAAATGAGAGAGAGAGAGAGAGAGGAGAGAGAGAGAGAGAGAGAGAGAGAGAGAGAGAGAGAGAGAGAGAGAGAGAGAGGAGAATTCCACTCGCCTACATTTATAGGTAATGGCTTATAAATCATGCTTTAACATATTCTATTGCTTATGGTATCACTTCATTATTGATTAATTTAACTGTTTTCAAAGGACTAGAATGTCAAACTGGCGATTATTATTATATTGTTATATATCATGATAGAAGCATGTTACTGTATTAAGTAAAAAAAAATCTGAAAGCCCCTTTACTACAAAATAAGTAGATCAGCCCAAGATTTCAAAGCAAAGAAAAAAAGAAAAATCACAAAAAATGAAGATATACACAGCTTTAAAAGTCTAATAAACATTTTTTTCAACACCGAATATAGGAAAACCTTGTATGTACTCTCTCTCTCTCTCTCTCTCTCTCTCTCTCTCTCTCTCTCTCTCTCTCTCTCTCTCTCTCTCTCTCTCTCTCTCTCTCTCTCGGCAAATCAAACATAACTGAGAGCCCTAATTAGTAAAGGAAAGTTGTAACAAGAAGGGCCATTAAATAACATGCCCGACGCTTCCTGCCATGAAAACAAACTGTAATGGGCTCTTCTTATTACCAGTTCTCGAGTGCAGTACATGCAATTAAAACAGTTTCGCTAAATCACATACAAGTCTCCTTTCTCACGTAGGTAAAAAACATACGTACAATTATTCATTCATGGGCGTGCAGTTAATTAATATTCAAATACAAACTCAACTTGATACAGGCAAGCAAACCTATAATCGATATATGTATGAAAGCACTGTAAGTAGGTGTGTATAACCTCAACACACTCACATACATACATACATACATACACACACACACACACACACACACACATATATATATATATATATATATATATATATATATAATATATATATATATATATATATATATATATATATATATATATATATATATATTTAAAGAAAGGCCGACTTGGAAACTATACCTCTAGTAGAAAAGCAGGATGCTACAACCTCGAGGGCTCCAACTGAGTAAATAACTCATTTATCAAGGAATGGAAACAAATAAATAAATAAACTATATATGAGAAGTGATGAATTAAAAATATAAATACTTTGATATCAGAAACAACGTTATTCATTATCTGTCATAAATAAAATACAAAGAGAGACTTACATCAACCTGTTCAACATAAAAACATTTGCTACAAGTTTGAACTTCTTAAGTTCCACCGATTAGAATGGCACATTAGGAAGACCACTCCACTAAATGGTCACAGGTGGAATAAAATCCTAGAATACTGTGGAGAGTTGAGCCTTAAGATGGACAAGGAAAGAATGTTAGAATTAACTGCATTACTAGTCGTGCGTACAGGATGGGAAGATGTGAATGCAAAGGATGGTCAAAATTATGAAAGATCTGCAAAATGTATAAAGAACTAACTAAACAACGGTGACAGTGATTAAAAGCATGATCAAGAATAACAATTTAATCGATCACAAAAAAACAAGAAAACTGAAGGACATATGTAGAAAAATTTTAAATGTTAATAAGGTAATCAAGTTTATTAGCAACAAAAAATGAACATAACATTAATAATTTCCTTGATATTAAGACAGTATAGAAAAGTGTGATTGTGATGCAAACCTTAACACATATTTTTCAAGTCATGAGAAAAACAACCCAAAAAATATATTTGCAAGAGAAAGACAAAACTGACTCAACACAGGCCATGGGGACGTTTCCTTGTAAAACGAAGTCTTTATTCTAACTTTAACAAACACAATAACTGTACGAGAACTACTCACTATATGTGAACATACTTCCGAAGAATTAATAGAATGGTCTGAATCTATCGCTATGTTACTTGGCGAGAGTTAATATTCAAAAGACTTTTGAGATTTAGTTTAATATTTTGGACCAGGTTACTGATTAGATTGAATAGACGAATTCTGACCTTTTCAAACATAAAAGGAAGGCATGAAAAGTACTAATTAAAAGATGTAAACATAAAGAACACTATTACGTAATGAAGCTTCATTGTTCAATGACCTGGTTAGAAACACTGACAAAACACAAAAAAAGCTATAGGGCTTGTTAATGAAACTTGGGAGAAGGCTGGTCTATATAGGATTACCGATACAAGCCTGAAAATAAAAATGAAAAAAATGCAATGCTTAGAGGTGAAATTAGGGTATCATTATCATTATTATTAGACGATAAGCTACAAGCCTAGTTGAAAACCAGGATGCTATAAACCCAAGGGTTCAAACAGGGTAAAATAGCCAAGTGAGATAAGGAAATAATGAAATAAAAAAAAACTACAAAAGAAGCATGAACAATAAAAGTATATTAAAAACAATAACAATATTAAAATAAATCTTTCATATATAAACCATAAAAACTTTAATGAATAAGAGGAAGAGACACAAAATAGTGTGCCTAACTGTACCCTCAAGCAAGAGAACTCTACCCAAGACAGTGAAAGACCACGGTACAAAGGCTATGGAACTACCCAAGACTAGAGAACAATGGTTTGATTTGGAAGTGTTCTCCTAGACGAGCTGCTTACCATAGCTAGAGAGTCTCTTCTACCTTTACCAAGAGAAAAGTGGCCACTGAACTATTACAGTGCAATAGTTAACCCCTTCAGCGAAGAAAATTAATAAAAGGAAGATTATGTTGAAATTACCATGAGGTCGGAATCTATTACAGGGGAAAAATCCAACAAAGGAAAGAGGTTCACAATTACACAAAGACGTCACCCGTACATCAGGTATGGTAAAATCCGTTATGTAAACATACAAAATTATTTTTCCCCATTCATCATACAAAATGGTTGAAGAATCAACAAAAAAATTTATTTTACTAAACTATCGCAATACATTGCTTTGATATGTTGCGAACAGATGCACCCGTTAGGATATTGTAATGCATTTCATACAAAATAACTAAAATGGGGAAATCTAATTTTATGTACAAAGTCTTTATAAAAAAAATTAACCCTGGGATATTTTCAAATCTATTTTAAGAAAATAAATGGAAATAATATATAA
>NC_090751.1:55622229-55624729 GCF_036898095.1 Palaemon carinicauda
TGGGTATATGAGTTTTCATATTTGTGGAATAGATTCCGTGAAAAGAAAATGGAACTCAAAAGTCATCTAAAACAACTTTTTTAAAAATTATATTACACGGTGAAAAGGAATTAATGTAATCTACCCTGTAGTGAAGGTAGAAAGTTAGTTAAAATGAAAATATAATTCAATATGTATTCAAAATTCAGCAGAATGTTTCAGAGAGAGATGTCTGATAACACTGTAAATATTAACCCCACAAGGAAAAACAATTTGCTAATTCGCTCTATAAAATGACTTACAGGAAACAAATATTTCCTCAACGCTCTGCATTAGAAGCAACAGTACTGGCAAGTTTACATTTTGTAGTTTATCATTACTGCCACTGATCTGGTTTCTTCATTGAAAGCTGAACAACGCCAATAATTGCCTCACAGGAACTATACCGCAATAAAAAATTTAGAAATTCAAACAATTATTTACCTGAAATAGGGGAGGCAAAAATTCAATCTTAATTATAATCTTTGGATATATAAGAAAAAAAGAGATAAAACAAAGTAATGATTTCTGTCAAATGACTCAAAACTCCTTGAATACAACTACATTTGAAAGTAACATTGAAGGCTGGTCTAAAAATTATGAAATAACCCTGATTAAACTACAATGGTCTAGAAATGGGCAGATATTACTCCGAACTCTAACATCAGCGATATATATTAACAGATTCTGTTAACTTTAGCCTACTAAGTAGTCAATGACAATTTTTCTCCAAAATCTCATTTTGTGCTTAGTACACCTACACCTAATTTTTCTCCACAAAATGCATCGTACCAGAGAATTTTTAATGACATATTTTCCTCATATTCGCCTAATCGAGTATAATGAAGAGAGTCAAGAATGGGAGGTTTGTGTTGAATAAGAAGGGTGCATATATTCTTACTGATTATCTAATTTACAAATGGACCATATTTATAAAATATATAAGTTTTAGAAGATGCCCTATCTTCTTTCTCACCGTTATCCCTACATTACGGGGTCAGTCGCCTGATGCGCGATGTTCAATGTCTTCCATCAAAGGCATTCACTTCCACCAAACCTTATCTCTCCATATCATCCTTCACTTTATTTCACCACCTAATTCTATGCCGCCCTCTTGATTTTCTCCCCATTACAGGTTCCTTCCAAGCCCTCCTCAATCCCTCCCCACCATTCATCCTCAACAAGTGCCCACACCATCTCAGTCGTGACACTCTTATCACCTCTGTAATCTTTATTATGCCTGTCATTCTTCTTATTTCATAATTTCCAATCTTTCAAGCTTTGTTATTCTTATTACCTGCCCCAGCATTCTTATCTCTGTTCTCTCAAGCTTTGCTTCCTCATCTCGTCTTAAGAGCAAACGTTTCCGATCATTGCATTGACACGTGTGTTATTACTGCGCTATAGATCTTGACATTTAGCTTGCTTGGCCTTTTCTTATCACATACCACTCCTTACACTTATCCCAAGTTGCTTTTAACCTATCCTAAACTTCAGCCTCATATCCTCACTTCTGACTTATAGTATATCCAAAGTATCTGAATTGTTCCACTATCATAACTAGGCCTTTACTTCCATATTTAGCTATTCTGTCCCTACCTTCCTTACTGCTCACCACAGCTTCCATCTTATCCACATTTATCTCACGCCACCTATCTCCAAAATCCCTTGGCACTCTACAACCCCTCCTTGTAAGTCTTCCTCATTTTCAGCGGTACTCACCAAATTATCTGCATATAGCAACTCCTACAACTCTTCCTTTTTGAGCTCTTTACTCAATACACATTCATAACTACCACAAGTAAAAACAGGTTTAATGCTGACCCATGGTGTATTCCAACACTAACTTCAACAGTTTCTGTTTCCCAACAGTTGTTATTAGACCTAGCTTTAGAATATGCGCATTGTGTATCCATATATTTTTCTTAGTAGGTACAATAGTGTAATGGTACCAACTCCCTGTTCAGACTAAATGTGGTTGTGCAAGAGTCTGCCTCTGTCACCACTGAGCTCTACGTAAGTATACTTATACATATGTACTTTGGAGTATCGGGCATTACAGACTCAAACATCACTCTTACTACAATATTTATTTTATTGTATGGGTACGCTCTCGTAATAATTATAATATAGTGAGATGTTGAACACTGTATGGAACCACTAAATTATCATACAACGCTATTGAACGCATTATATTGAACCTTCATAATCATCTTCATCATCTGAACATTGTTATCCCAACTGTACAGAGAGTGACTTTTTTTCTATCAACAACATCTTCAAAAAATATATATTCTCTTCCATCAACCTGCTTGATACCCTGAAAAAAAAAAAGCCTTGTCTGCAAGCAATCCAATAACGTCTCGGAACGTCACGAATTAATTAAACGATTAATCGAACAATATCTTTAAGATCATTAATGAGAATGTTGCCGTTGTACAAAAACCACATCCGCAATATACTTTAAAGACTGTTAATAGCG
>NC_090751.1:55627229-55634729 GCF_036898095.1 Palaemon carinicauda
ATACATAGATGGTCCCTTGAATTACTTATCAAACATAAGAACGTGCATGCTCTTCAAACATTGAAAGTGTGTAGACCCAATTAAAAAAAAAAATAAGACTACTTAATCCAAAAGAATAAGGAATAAAAGAAAGTGGATTAGATGGTTTCAAATAAAAGGGAGAATGTCAAAGGAAATCCATTCGGAATGTTGCAGGCCACTCCTCCTCCTCCTCCTCCTCGACCTCTTTCAACAGATACCCCAAAGTCAATACTTTCAATTCTTCTAATGTCAACTGCTGTTCGTTAAATCTGGCAGAGGAGTCAACATGAGGAGTTCACTGGAAGCACTCAAGAATTTACAATCGAATAAACTGAAGAACTTTTAGGGCTCGGCCAATCCTGATATTTGGCACAACAATAAGTATGCGAATAAATAATAATAAAAGAGAATGGTAAAATTTGTCGAGTCATTGAAAATATATTTAAGAAATGCGTTATGGCACCCTCATGCTCTTATTTTCATGCCACTCAGTACGAAAGTTCCCCCAAACAAGTCAAACAATGTATATAAGTAAATCAAATACAATTCAGTAAAAAAAAAAAATCAATAGGCAAGTAAATACAGTATAGTAAAAATATTATACATATTTTTAAATGTTTCTATAGACATTTTTAAAAATTCACGATAACTAAATATTCGAATCAAATTATACGAAAAACATATAATAGAATTTATGTCTAAAACCCCTACTTTATTATTCAACGACTAAAATCTGAGCCCTTGGAGTATGAAGCCATATATCTAATTATCAATCTAAGAAAATTGAAGATCATGTTATTTTAAACAACCTTATGCAAACTTCTGGTTGTTAATGGCCCCCATTACTTAAGTCAACCGTATACATGATAAAATATAATGATTTACTTACACTTTGGTATTTTAAACCGGTCTTTAAGGTTTCATATGAAGGAACAATGAGCGTTCTACATTATGCTACCGTTCTAATATCGACATTGTCTATGGAAAATGCATGCCCAACAAAGCTAAAAATACTTATAAATCACGTCAAAATTAAGTCATTCTTAATTCCTTTGTCTAAAAAAATAATCTTACTATGTAGTAAACAAGTGATAATGTCTTTTAGAAAAATATATTAGATTTTACAGGTTTTGTGAAAACACAAACAAGAAAAAATACCATATATGAAAATATTTTTCCCATTTTAAAAACTGCTATTTTTTTCTAAATAGTTACTGAAAACTGGTTTTAACTAAACATCAAGGACATCTCGTAACTTCGACCGATGCATCACTTGATTCATTCAATCATTGGAACTAACGTGATATTACAAAAATTATTCTATTTTTTTTTTCACATCAGAAAACGACTTCCTTTAATCTCACGAGCGCCGGATGTACACCAAGGTTACGTTAACACAAAAGTTGAGCCCAATTCTGCAGTCTATCTAAACCGTCATTTGACATTCTCATGTTCGTTTATATTATTCCTCAAACATTACCCTACTTTCTAGAGCAACAGGGGCAAGGCCGACTGTTCCATGTCGCTGATGAAATGGGAGAGAGATCTCGATTACTCGAGACGATAAATGAACTAAACTGAAAAATATGACGTTATGTTAACAACTTGAAAAAAAAAAAAAAAATCCGAAATAAAACGCTGATCAGTAAATAATATCAAGCAAATGAGAAGTTAAGTTACGCCTTAATATATTAGGCCAGGAAAAGAAAAATGTGACATAAGAGGTGATGATTGATAACCCAAGACCGTATATTCAAGAGCTTCAATACATTAAAGAAATCTATGCACTAGCCTAAAACTTGAGAGCTTCACAGCATAAATTTGGTACCAATGACTCAAGATGAAAAGGTAACTTTAAAACATGAGAGTCTACATACAAATTTGAACAAACATATACAAATGGAAATATGACATTTATTCATTTCTTAGAAAAAACATGGCTGGAAATATTTCTGTAGGATAAGATGTATAAAACATTGAAGATAAAACCGAGAGGAAAACCAAAATTTCTCCATTGAATAAAACTGATGATTAGCAAAATAGGTAAAATCTCAAGAAAATTAGTAAAATTAAGTAAAGTACTGAGAACGTTTCATATCATTAACAGAAATAAAAAAAAAATATAAAAAAAAAATTCCATTACCAAGAAAACGAGCAACAAAGACCCCAAATCAGATCAAATTTTATGTATCATTATAAAACAAAATTATATTTATATTCGAAGCATCAGCCCATAACAATACTATAAGTTGTCGTCGCAGAATCCAAACTTGTGTTTCATCTGAGTAACTGCTGAAAAAAAGCAGTTGAATTAAAAAGGAAATTTTTATCAATTAGGTGAGGAGAACAAAAGGAGGTAATTATGTAATTACCTGCACGACTCGCAACTTCAGGCTCATTAAAATCAATTATGGTTCACCGATTTTCAAGTTCGTCTAATTGACTCTAGTTCAAAGGATAAAAAGAAGTATATCTCTCTCCATCAGTTGGCTATGAAACTATATAATCACTAGACCCAAGAGCAATATAACGAGGTTTATGTCATTTGTAATCATAAGATAAGGAGTGATTATTTCCCTCATAAAACCAAATGCAGAAGGATACTCCGTTTTTCTCCCAGTGATTAAATCACTTGAGCGCTTATTCTTTATTTTCTGTCATCACAAGACCTTCCATTACGGTTATCATTGACGCCGTTACCATTACCAATATCATTATAATCAATAATACCATTTTCATTTAATAGAGGCATGGTAAGCAAATTAATAACCAGAGTTTAAGAGACCAAGCATTATCTAGGTTGTGAAACGGGTAACGTGAATTATGGGCGATTACTCCTCCTGTGTGTGTGTTAGAGAGAGAGAGAGAGAGAGAGAGAGAGAGAGAGAGAGAGAGAGAGAGAGAGAGAGTATTTTAGGAAATGGAAAGAAAAGGTATCGAAAAGTGTTAGAACTTTAATCCTTATCGAAGCGAAATCCAGTGAATGTTCTAACCATGTGAGATCCCCTTGCCTAAGGCAAATAAAGTTTTTAGTTATAAAAATATAAATAATTCCAATATGATATGAGAATGAATGCATTAGCAAATTATTCTGTTACTAATGATCTCTTATCTTAGTAAAATCCTCGATTGCCATTAATTATCAATATTTCGTTTGTCAATTTAAAGGATTTTTATTACTATATATATTCAGATAATTATTGTTGTTATCAATATTGTTATTCTTATTACAATAAGTATGATTCACCAGCAACCACTTGGAGAGAGAGAGAGAGAGAGAGAGAGAGAGAGAGAGAGAGAGAGAGAGAGAGAGAGAGAGAGAGAGAGAGAGAGAGAATGCGTGTGACTATCGTGACAAGGAACGTCAATTGAAATCTAGAGCAAGCGTCATTCAAAGGCTGCAATCGGCAGGAGACGTCCTCCACTTCGCCGAAGAATCTCGACCATTCTGCTCGCTTCCTACTGAAGCCCAATTTGCAATTCGTTCACCATGAAAAAGCCTCCGTCGATCGATGGAAGCCAGGTTGCCAAGCACCTTTCCTGTGTACCGACAAAGGGGGTAATTACGACACAGAATAGACTCGAAGGTTAAACAAGAGCGAGTGAAAGGAAGGTAAAAACAGGTTACTTCCAGTCACCACTAGACAAAAACTTTAGCAAAATGATGACAATAGCTACACAAAGCGGAAGGTGCAAAACTTGAAAACAAGATAGGTTTTCTACTAGAAAACCTCTTTCCTTTAAAGTATACTTAAATTTATGTACGTTTCTCATCTTCACTTAAAAATATTCCGCAAAAACTTATAAATATTTGTCTTGACATGCACTACGTTGTTCATTCGCCACAAATAAACCAGTTCTCTAGGCTTCAATGACCCAGGAATAGTGATCTTCTTGAAAGTTTGGATGAGTCTAGCCATAAAACAAGGATCTATCCACTAAATTTTTATATGGGCCTAGAAGCAACAAAGGGAGGGAATTCAACATGAATTCATAAATATCTTAAGAATCTTTCTATCGGTGAGAAGGAGTAAAATTTGAACAGACGACTTGTGTATCCAATTTTGGTGCAACAATTCAAGTTTCAAATCTAGACAGAATTTAAGAAAAAAAAAGCTATTGGGAATACTTTGCATTCATCTAAGGCCAATAACGATTATTCTTTAATCAGGGCAGAGAGCTATAACTTGAAATAAAGAAAAGCATACAAATCACAATCACTAAAGCACACGATGTCATATCATTGTTTCAAATAACGAAAATATGCAAAAAGAATTATTGGCTGGCATTAAAAATATCATTTGATAAAACCAAACTTTGTGTTCATCCCATGTAATCAAAGTAAGAGTAATTCATAGTATGTAACGAAGTATAATAACCTGTTCCCCCTAGTAATCCCCTTTTACTTCTTAAGAGGTGCCTACCTGGGAAGATGATAGCAGAGACGATTGCAACAGTATCCTCCAGTAATCTTCCGGTAATTTATCCATCCTGAATGGGGTCATAACAGGTCAAATTGCATGCTACCTTTATCAGGAACGTAAAAAAAAAGTCTGACAACGCTATCTTTCTTGTAGACCTTGCTGTTGATGTTTCATTTATGTAACAGCACGTACATTTCTCATTTGTCTTCCAAACATGAAAACGATTTGGTGTAATACTGCGTATATATGATAACGTGAAATTATGAATACCTACGTTTTAAAACATACATATATTTTCATGTGTACAGACATGGGAATAAAGGCAATACATCAATATATAGAGAGAATATCCGACAGTTTTCGACCAAAAATAATTTGAACAAACATAAGTCACAAGTACAGTGCATTATATATATATTTATGTGTGTCTACACATGCAGACGCGCACGAAAGCGTATGTCCATGTATGTGTAAAAAACAAAAAAAAACATTCCCCTCACATCTGCTCAAACATTTTTATCACACGCAATCTAGATCTAATGAGATTAAAAAAAAAAAGTCGCAGGAATCTATATAAGGAAACAGATTTTCTATCACATTCATGTTTGTATCTTTCTATTCAACCTATTTTTAAAACTTGTAATACTGTTCTTTGCTCAACAAGTACACCAAGCCCTAAAATACATCAATGCTATCTAATTCCTGCCATTCAGTATGAAGTTGATAAGACAAGACACGCACATCTGCCTGGAAGAGTCACACGAATTACATCACTTTCGCAACACAGAAATGTCGACATGGCAATCGAGGTTATGCGCGAGGAGATCTCTTCGAAGTGAAGATATTTTATTAGAGATAATAATAATAATAATAATAATAATAATAATAATAATAATAATAATAATAATAATAATAATAATAATAATAATAATAATAATAATAATAATTACTTATCATTCATTCACTTAATAATTTCAATATTTTGAAGAGCATAAAATCTAAAATAAAATATATATAGCTAAGACTTTTTTGAAAAATTGCCATCTTTTTTGAGAGAGAGAGAGAGAGAGAGAGAGAGAGAGAGAGAGAGAGAGAGAGGAGAGAGAGAGGAGAGAGAGAGAGAGAGAGAGAGTGTGTGTGTTAGTTGCACATTATAGTAAAAAGAAAAGGATATTTTGTAAAACGTTCTTGGAGACCTTTTTTAGAACTCTTATTACCTCTGCCAATGAGGTTATATTTTCGAGTCGGTTTATTTATTTATTTGTGTGTGTCTCACACAGGATTACGTCAAAACTACTCGACGGATTTTGATAAAATTTTCACCGAAGATAGACCTTAGGTCATGGACGATGCATGCGAATTCTAGATACGGAGTTGCATTGTTCGCCATTTTAATAACGTTAAAACATACTGACGGATTCTTACGAAATTTTCACAGGAAATAGATCTCGTCCATAACGACTCCATTAACTTTTGGGGATGATCCGGTACCGGATCCGGATCTGTATTTTCCACAAATTTAAGGATTAGGTCAAAACATAATCAAATAGGATTTTCAAAAAATTTTACCAATGGATAGATATTATGCATCTGAAGAAACCAAGAAATTTTGGAGGTGATACGGATGACGATCACGATTCTTGATCAACACTGCACTTTACACCATCTACTGTACAGTTAGCATATGGAAAGTGGGGAGGCGATGTTTGTAGACGACTTTAATTAAAAGTTGGCAATATTCATTGGCGGCGTCTCAAATCTCTGATTGCTGTTGTTCTATAATATTTTGTAAGACAGCAGTTTCGGAGAGAAGAATTAGGACTAAAAGAAATGGAAAAACGTTGAGACAGGTTCAATATAGAAAAGAAAACTTTTTGTTTCCTTCGAAAAGTTGTTCGTGAATTCAAAAAGAGCAATATGTGTATTAGGGATGAAGTGAATAGCTTCAAATTCCACTACACCAATGTTCATGAGGTGTGTATTCGCGTGGAACGGGGATTTCTCTATGGTCATTCATTCACCTGCCGATCATATCAAAATGTATTAAATCTTCGCTGATTAAAAATCCGTGGTGTTTGTATGTATGTATATATATATTATATATGTGTGTATATATACATATATATATATGTGTATATATATATATATATATATATATATATATATATATATATATATATATATATATATATATATATATATATATATATATATATCACTAAATCCTAATGCACTAGTGACATCAATTGTTGTAAGAATTTTCTAGTTTTCTTGTCTTATCCCTGAGCTGCTCTATTTATTCAACCTCTGGCGAATGCTTTTTCAGTCAGTAAGTTGTGACTATTGCCAGAAAATCTTTACAAAGCAATCACAATCCTTATATAATGACAATAAATATTCAAAATTTTAACATTTGTGTTTCTTAGCTTATACAGTGAAGGTGGCAATGGAGGCTGTGTAGAGTTTACTCTGGAGCCAACTCATGCTCGGGAAAGCACACACACACATACACACACACACACACACACACACACACACACATATATATATATATATATATATATATATATATATATATATATATATATATAATATTGCACACTATACAAATTTTCTCCATATACGGAGTGACCCCTAAGTGTTACCCTTTGATTTTCAAAAAGTCTTTTAGAATGAGGCCACTAGATCATGCATTCTCCACTTTAGCTACAATGCACTAGAATTGATTTTAGTCAAGATCCAACGGAGAAGATTTCTTTGGATCGTGCTCTACTCAAAAAGACACGATAACAAACCTATCGGAATGCAAAAAAATCTTCCATTTCTAGCGTACAGATCTAATTAATAAACTATTTACGAGGAATTACTGCAACGCTATTTGTACCTCAAAAATATTTACAAATACTAATGGCTCAAGATAAAGGTAAGGAATGTAAATCATGAATCCTTATAAACGAATGTATTCTTGAGAGAGAGAGAGAGAGAGAGAGAGAGAGAGAGAGAGAGAGAGAGAGAGAGAGAGAGAGAGAGAGGAGAGAGAGAGAGAGAGAGAGAG
>NC_090751.1:55639729-55642229 GCF_036898095.1 Palaemon carinicauda
CATAACTTTATAATGAAGAGAAACAAAAAGGAAAACGAAAAAATTAATGAAAAGGAAAGAAAAATATAAACCTAATAATTGTTTATATTTGCTGTTTGAATGTAAAAATAAAATGATGTCTTATTTCATGCACACACTTATTTTCCTCTATTACCAATCAAGACCCAAACCTTTTGTTTTGAATAAAAATGAACTGAACAATAAACCCAAGAAATTTTTAAGTTTGCTGTTTGAATGGTAAAAATAAAATGATGTTTTATTTCATCAACATACTTATTCTTCTTTATTACCTTAAAATGAAGAGCAAAACAAATTTTCTCTGTTTGTTGTTTTAATGTAAAAATAAAATGATTTCTTATTTCAACACACTTTTTTCTCTATTACCTTAAAATCAACAGCCTAAAAACTTTTCATGTTTGCTGCTTTTAATGTTAAAATAAAATGCTTTCTTAATACTTGTACATATTTTATGTCTGCTATTTATATGTAAATCAAATGGTTTCTTATTGAAACAAAAAGGGCAACAAAAAATACAAACGAAAAAGATACGTTTCTTCTCCTCAATGCAATGGTGTCTCTGACAGAAAGCATTGTTGTCTCTTCCGAAGCCAATCCAAGAATGTCCTCGGGTTGGAGAAGCCCCGTTTTTATATGGAGTGGCCAATTCGTGAACTGGCGTGAACGATGCGGAAACGATGCGGAATGATGCGCGAACTCGCGTGAACGTGTCGTGAACTTCTCGTGAACTACGCGTGCTAATTCGTGCCATGGCGTGAACGTCACGTGAACGATGCGCGAACTGTAGTGAACTGGTCGTGAACAATGCGGGAAAAACACCAGTGCGTGCCATAAAGTGGCACGAACTGGCACGCATCAATGCGTGCCAGTGCGTGGCAAAAATGCGCACAAGTGTCAGGTAGGCTTTAGTCATGTCTGGGGTTTAGCCATTTTGATCACCACGCTGGCCACAGCGGATTGGTGATGATGGGAGGCTTTAGTCTTACCGCCTACAGCAAACTAACCTGATATGGGTGGCCCTGAACAGGAGAGATTTGCTGATCATGGCGATACACAAACCTTTTCACCGCGTTCAGGTATCCCCACCCAGAACGGGATATATATATATAAATATATATATATATATATATATATATATATATATATATATATATATATATCATAGATGTGTGTTCATGGAATGACAAACCCGGGAAAACTATAATTAACCGAATTTGTCAGTAGAGGACTAATTTTAATAACATAATACAATTAAATCAATACATGATATATATTTCACTAATATGTAAACGGGTGAAATTAGACGTTCATAAGATTTATATTAGATGAAGTAAACTTGGAAACAGAATAATAATTAGGTTAGGTATTTACAGTGAAAAATATAGTAACCTCACGAAAAGAGGTGAAAGACGGGAAATGTACGGGTGAGGTTTTACCAAACAATTCCGCCTTCTAAATTCATCGAAACCACCTACCGAGAGATCTGGCCAGTTCCATTCAGCAAAGAGCGAGCATTTGTTACAAACCGACGATAAAGATGACGATGTTGCAACAAGAGCTTCAACTGATCTACATACATATGAAGCAAAGGCGCAATTGAATAAACCTAGCGCAGGTGAATACACCAGCCCAGCCTAACCTTTGCAACTCTTTTTGAACTCCTTCTTCCATAAATCACTTACGTTGAACAAATTTCGTGGATAAACTGAATGCTTTTTTGTCCGCAGATACAACGATTCACAAAACACAGATAACAATAGTGTGCACGTCCAAAGGGCGAAGCCCGAATGTATGAATAAAATGAGGGTTAAGGGGGTAAAGGGGTGACTAAAGATACAATCTTCAGACCAATAGACTTGCAAAACATCTCCATTCGTAATGTGACTTGAAGTTTGTAAACAATGCTGGCAGGGTTAGGGCAACCACACTGGAGGGGGTAGATATGTAGCTCTCTTGTTTGTATCTGGGTGGGTGGAGGGGGATAGAGAGGGGTATGGTTACCTGAAGGAGGGAGGGAAAATGCGCCTGGTATATAGACGGGGTAGTGGTTGGGTCTGGTAGGAGTCGGGGTCAGCTTTGAGCTCATTTCACAAAGGCCGGATAACTAGCATTCAAATCAAAGACCATCGCTGTCAGAAACGAATCAAAGGCAGCATGCGTTGGCAGTTCAATCGGATGCCGATTGCTATTTCAACTCTTATATAAGGTAAGACGATTTTCTCTTTTATCTGAAATGGGCCTAAATCTTAGTGATTTATAAAGCAACGTTTCGATTTGCAGGCGAAGGAATCGAATAACATCAAAAAGAAGATCTGTGATACCCGAATATGTGTGCCCATCCCAATGGTTTCAGAACTAATAAGAAAGGCAAGCATACTGACGTAGTGAAAAGAATCCCGAATAGAAATGAAGCATGGTCTTGATAAAGAAAAAAAAATATAGACAACATATTTACCTCGATGTACAAACCAGGTTTAGCGAG
>NC_090751.1:55652229-55659729 GCF_036898095.1 Palaemon carinicauda
ATGTTACTAATTACTCTCACCCAATTGTCTTCCGTTAATGTAATTCTATCTTTTTTACTCCGCTCATCTTTCGTACTTCACACACCTTTCACTTGCCAGCGCCCTTTTTTCTTGTTCCCCTGATTACATAAATCAAATAATGTAATAAGTCAGAGGAAATCCCTTATTGTCAGTGCTAAGCATATTTCCGTGATTTACCCCTTGGTAAACACTGCTGTGAAAAACTCGCTTATTCTCTTTCGTGGTTATTATAGTTTTCCTTTCGCAAGCATTTATGCTTCCCCTCTTCCTACGTAAAAATACAATGCAATTATAACGAACAAGATAAAATGCAAACAAAGCGGTTTCAAAGCGACTTCTTATCGCCTTATCAAATTGCCAACAAACACACACAAACACAGCTCCATAGTCATTACCGCAGGAAAAAAAGAGAAAGAAGAATAATGCGGCCGAGGTGTGGGAAAATCGAATCGAGTGCGTTACCAGGATGGCCTCTTTCGGTAGCTTTAGAAGACGAAGCAAAGTCTGCAACACCCAGGGGAAAAACCCTCTCCCTGATTGACAGTTATTCGTTAGTGTGATATTAGAAGCAATCAATAATTGAGGCTGGGAGTAGGGCGGGAGAAGGTTTCTAGGAACGAATACAAAGTAAATTCGCTGATGGAAAATCAGGAGATCTATTTTGCGTTCTGCCTAAGGGATAACAAGGTGATGTTAGATGAGAGGAGACAGATTAGAAAAAAGTAACTGATGGCTGAATAGATCACGATGAACAAAAAGCAACAAGAGATAATTTTTCATTTAAATTTTTTGTCTACTTGAGCATCAAAGGTTCAAAATTTTCATGAAAAAGTTCTGCTGGAGGATAGTATCTAAAAAAACACCCTTTGGCATTCTCTGTTCTGCGTGCATGCAAGTGTAGATACATGTTTCTAAAGAAATCCGCACTACATACTGTTTAAGAACGGCCATGTGCAGACATATATCTGTATACCCACAAACACTTATATATAACTTACACTTTTTATTTTCATCATACGACTAGTCCCGGTTTTTCATGAATTTAAGGGGGGGGGGGGGGGAGTAAGCTTCTTTATACTACTTTATTGAACCCAAAGGATACTCGTCCCATTTAAAGCGGAGTAAACTAGAATGTTGGCCAAGAGTAATTTACTAACTACCAAACGTGAACGATATGCTGTACTGCTCATCAATCTATCCGCATTGGACTTGCACCTTCAGAAGGTAGGAGGTTGGATCATAACATATACTCAAATATATGTATATATATAGATATATATATATATATATATATATATATATATATATATATATATATATATATATATATATATATATATCTATATATATACATATATAAAATATTTATATACAAATATAATTATATATATATATATATATATATATATATATATATATATATATATATATATATGTGTGTGTGTGTGTGTGTATAAACATATATATATATATATATATATATATATATATATATATATATATATATATATATATATACATATATATATATATATATATACATACATATATATATACATATATATATATATATATATATATATATATATATATATATATATATATATATATATGTGTGTGTGTGTGTGTGTGTATAAACATATATATATATATATACACATATATATATACATACATATATATATACATATATATATATATATATATATATATATATATACATATATATATATATATATATATATATATATATATATATATATATATATATATATATATATATATGTATGTATATATATGTTACACCCAATCTGTGAAATTGCCCATTTCATGAAGTGGGCTAACCACTTGCCCATTTCATGAAATGGGCAAGTGGTTAGCCCACTTCATGAAATGGGCAAATGAACCCTTACCCATTTCAAGAAATGGGCAGCCATAATGCATGAAAATATATCTTTGGTACAAAAAGAACCTTTCTATATAAATAAATCTAGCGCTGCTGCTCCAAGATAAAATCTTTCTGCTCTTCAATGTCATACAATATAATTCAGAGAAATTCAAATAAACGATCGTTATAACGACCATTAAAGTATTTGTGCAGGAAGGGGGAAAAACTAACCAACACGAAAGGACTTTACTTAATGAAACAAGCTACTTCAAACACAACTTAGTGAAAGAAATATTACTAAAACTGAACAGCTATAAATACGGACATATACAAACTGGTTATATTTTTTTTCTTAGTATTGGGGTCAAAATAAGGAAAACTAATACAAATTATTGTAAGTTGAAAAAAAAACTTTTGATAAAATAAAAAAAATTTTAAACAGCTGTTTTAATCATTAAAAATATAGACAAATTTCACGTCTATGTAAGCAATGGTCATACATATCAAACAAATTCACAGTAATTATTTGTCAATATTGTCACATGATTTGTGGCTGTGGCAAGCACTGTTGCATCGAAGGCTAGCTTTCAAACAAGAACACCGCTTTGACAAGCAATTGCTCCTGCAAAGACATCTCTGGTATCCTTGGCCACCACACACACTTCCTGCTCGCACTAGTTCGCGAATACTTAACTATTGTTTGGGGATATTTTCGGGCAAAAGTCCTTTGTACTGAACAAATTCGAATTGATTTCTGGCAAGTTTACCATTGATAATTCCACTTTTTGTGCCAATCACATAACCACTGTCTTCAACTGCTAATACAACACCTACTATGTTAGGGTGGTCTCCTTTACTACGGTCAAATTGAGACACTGGTACAGATACATTGTCTCCAACATCAACTGCTCGCATTGATCTAGTGTTGCGTGCTAACATTCGTTGAGCTTGCTTTTGAAGACCATACTCAGCTTCCTTTCTTGCCTGTTTTGCTGGATGCAGTACTTCGGTTGAGATATTTTCTTGTTCCATAGCAGGTTGCTGCTGAGAGTCTGCAACTGGATGTGGTTCACGTTCACATTCAGGGTCTACTGATATTAGGTCATCCCGAGCTGAATCTCCGGTAAGTGGAACTTCTATAAGCCTTTCAAGTTCTTCTTCAATACCAGACGATATTTTGCTGATGAATACATCTGGTAAATTTGACTTAAGACCACATCTTGGCTTGTTGCCAGTGAGCGCTTGATAGGGAGTCATCTTGATTGCCTCATGATATGAACTGTTCATGGCCCACTGAACAAAACGGACACCATAACTCCATTTAGCACAATTATTGTCTCTTATCCATGCCATGTGCTTGAGTTTCATATCCCCATTACCTCTTTCAATAGATCCCTGATTCTGGAGATGCCGAGGACGCCCATTTACTAAGATGAGTTCAAGCAATAGTGAAGCAAGTTCTTGGATCACTTCAGCTGTAAATTCACGTCCATTGTCAGACTGAAGGATGTGTGGTGCACCTATATCCAAGAAGATGAAAAGTTCATTGGCAACCTCAGCTGCTGCCTTTGATTTCAGGGGACGAATCACATGAAACTTCGTTAGATACTCCTTATAGTGCAGAATAAACCGATAACTTCCATCCTTCATAGTCTGCATGTCGACCAGATCTACTTGTCCTCTTTCATTGAGATATCTTACGGACAGTGGTCTGACTACAACTCCTGCTGCCGTTTCTTTTCTGCGACGCTTTTCAACATAGCGCTCACAATGCACGATATATAGTGACACTGATACTGCGAGCACCTGATTTCAGCAACAAATTCCTTATCCAAGTGGATGTGTAAGACAATGGGATTGGAGCTGTCCTATTACAAGAAGGCAAGGAAGGAATTCTTCACCCCGTCTGTTTTATGTCGTCGAAGCTGAAGAAGCATCATCGAGCCTACGTGACAGTTGAAACGGAACTACTAGAGCTAATCACAGCGATAAGAAAATTTGGAAGTTCATGTGAATAAACCATAGAATGAAGAAATTACGGTTTATTCAGATCACAACCCTTTAACTTTTGTTAACAAAATGAAGAATAATAATCAATGGATGACTAGTTGGTCATTATGTTTGCAAACATATTGTATTAATGTAAAGCATATATCAGGTAAAGATAACGTGGTTGCAGATTATTTATCTCGGGCTGAATCGGTGGAGTCAGGCCTGAAATAAATAATCTTTATGGGGGAGCTACCTTACGAAGCTGGTCTAGCATAAGAGTAAATATGTTATGTATTTAAGACATGTACAGTATAACCAGCTCATAATGTGAGTTCCACTAATTAGGTTTAAGTAAATGTATGTAAATTACATAAGAGTTTCGTTGTTCATTTAATTATATTTTCATTCAATTCAGTATATGTAAATTTACGTTTTTTAAAGAATTAACTTTTTATTTCAGGTAGTTTTGTTACAAAAGCTTATGTAACTCGTTTAGGTATGCTGTATGACACACACGAGGTAAGAGCACGACAGATTCCGTCAATTTTTATGTTCCCACGTGGTTAGAAAGTTCTTAAAAATTCCAGTTAGATTTACTCTATTTTTTAAAAGTTACAAGAAGGATGTGGGTGGAGTTAGCTGGAAGAGGGTTGCCTCGCAAGCAAGGTTAGTACATATCCTTCAATTTACTACGCTGGCAACCTTATGACACTAGAGCAATGCCCCAGATGCTACGAGAATGATCTACTGGAAATTTCTAGATGAACTGTGTCAATATATATAGCCCTACGAATGCATAAGTACCAGAAGAGACCCAGCCTATCCCTTTAAAAGAGCCAACGTCTGCCTGCCCTCTCTCCTCTCAAGTGTGTGTCCTTTCAAACGTGAAAAGTTCACCGAATATTCAACTGGGATCTACAAGTCACTAGAAGAGTTGGCAGACCCTAGCCTACATGGCCGAGGACTATGAAGCGTGAAATAGTTGAAGGATGGAGAAGTACTGTATTGATTTAAAAGCTCAAGATAGAAACGACTGGCGAAATCTAACCAAGGCTCTTTGCATCAATAGGCGTAGTTAGAAATGATTATGATGATGATGATGATGACGACATATACTAGGGTAGAAATTAATTCTTATTTTCATACAAGTGCTTTAAAAAGATTAACAATGAACTTGAATAGGAAATTTCCCAGGTAGTCATATGAATTTTTAAATGTCCGTCGGTGAAATTATTGAATGATAATTCACGTGCAGTGTGTTAATGTAAGTACATTTTCACATAATTTTTTTTAACTGGCCCTGTGAAATTTAGGTTAAACAGTGAAGTACATTAAAATTTTTACTAACCGTTCTGTAACCTTGTGTGAATCAAAACACGTAAGTGTAACAGTTAAATATATGTAAATTTTATTATTGTATGTTCATTAGAGTGTTAAAGTGTTAACTCCTTTCATTAATTATCAAAATTAAATATATTTTTATAAATTAATTTCCAGTGAAACAAGTGATTGTATAATTTTTATAGAGTATCAATATTTTTTTTTTTTTTTTTTCAAGTCTAAGGTTTTGTTCAGGTCTAATATTTTGAGCAATTCCTTTTTGGTGTTAACGCCTTTGAATTATTGCTGTAACTTTTTATAGAATATATTTATTTTTGTAAAGTGTGCATTATTTCAATCATCAATATTTTTTTCTCAGTACTTCTCTCGATTCTCTGACTAAGAACCGAAGTAAGAGGTTGGTTTAGAATAGTACAAGTAAAATAATCATCCAGTTTTGTTTTGTGTGTAACGTAAGAGACCTCTGGTTATTCAGTGTTCATATATATTGCCATCTGAGAGTTACGTAATATTTTCAGAGCTCGGGTATTATTTTTCAAGTGTAACAGACTTATGCAATAGAAGCAGATGATTTTGGAGCTCGGGAGTTCACGTAATTCTCCAACTGTAATAATAATAATAATATATATATATATATATATATATATATATATATATATATATATATATATATATATATATATATATACAGTATATATATATATATATATATATATATATATATATATATATATATATATATATATATACAGTATATATATATATATATATATATATATATATATATATATATATATATATATATATATATATATATATATATATATATATATATATATATTACACTTTTCCCGGCGGCCCTTGCCTAATATGAGTAAAGTAAGTCACCTTCGCATTCATCCAGCAACTTATATCATCACAGAAGAATTATCAACAGCTAGTTGGCTATCGAAAAGAGCGTGGCTATACACACACAGGTATGCTCACACACACATCAACTGCAACCCCCTGCCTTCCCTCCATATACATATAAGCTACAAATAAAAATAAATTGTATGTATATATATATACATATATATATATAAACAGAGAGAGAGAGAGAGAGAGAGAGAGAGAGAGAGAGAGAGAGAGAGAGAGAGAGAGAGAGAGAGAGAGAGAGAGAGAGAGAGAGAGAGAGCATACACTTTCAAAAATCAGCCGGTGAAAAAAAGATAAAAGTACCCTCTGTTCAGAGAACCCCAAGTGAGTCGTCAATGGTTAAACCTATTATTCAAAATGGATGACAACCCACAGACCCACCTTAACATTCCTTGGTGTGGGCAGGCTATTTTTCAGTACGTAAACCCCCCTGAACAACTTCCGATGTTTACAAGAGCATAATATTGACTCTGTCAATTCGGGAGTGAGCTCTCGTTAATAACAAGTATTTCACTAACGGGAGAAGAATGGAAAGTAATAAAGACGAACATGAGATAAAGATGTTCCTTCCTGACCTTTGCTTTATTTAATGACTTTTATCAATGACTTAATTTAGTCGTCGGTTAAAAGGGAAAGGCCAATTTTATTTTCTTACGGATTTATTGAGACTTTGCTTTGAGGAAAAAAAAGGTTGTTATTATAACATTTGAAATTATTTATAACAAGGAAACCATTCATAAATAATGGCTTTCGAAACTAATAAAAAAAATGCTCTCTTTAAATAGGTACAGCTTCAGTCCCCTTTCGCCAAAATAATATGGGCGTCTAAACAAGAGTTTCGCGTTGTTATTACGAATCCGTAGAGTTCAAGGGAATTATGCCAACCTTTTGTAAAAAAAAAAAAAAAAAAAAAAAAAAGTTGATCATCATTCTTTGATGTGCAAGAACGGAGACCATACGTCTGTCTCTCACTGTTTATACTTCTTACGGTTTAAGGACTGCCAAAACATGCCATAATGGGTCCAAGTTCCAAAGATTCTTCACACCACTTTAACCTTTTCCCCTTTCTGCGGGCGTCACTGACCATAGCTAAAATCCTCTTTACATTAAGGCAAGTGTATCAATATCTTCTATTTTTTTCTCTTTATTTCAAGCATGCGTTTAACAAGAGTAATCGGTATCAATTTTCAAGAGTCTTTACCCTACATTATTCTTCATTTTATTTTCTAGATAACCACAGATACAAAAAATTTCACTCGAAATATAACCCAACTCTTAAATAAAAATTATTAACAAGATATCAAACCCTACATAAATTAACCAAATGCGTGAGACAATGA
>NC_090751.1:55667229-55687229 GCF_036898095.1 Palaemon carinicauda
ATAAAACCTTATTTTGAAATTCTTAATTACTGTAATTATATGAAACCATTTCAAAATTATTGTTTAAAAATAACCAGTTGGAAATTTTAATAAAAAAAAAAAAAATATACAAAAACATGGACGATATATAAGTTCTTATAATTATCCAATACATCTGAGATAATTTCAGAGAAAAATAATGAAAAAAGGGTAAATATTATGTACGATGATTTACCGTGTCTCTAAGGATGTTCATGGAAAAAGAAATCTATTTAAAAGTGGAATAACTAAATATTTTCTCCTTTCTCATAATTGTTATTTTCCATCCTATAAAAATAATCTGCCAACAGGAAAATCTTACATCGAAAGCGTGATTGTGCTGTTCTCTCTTTCTTTCTTTAATTTCAACAAAGAATTGTAGTCAAATAATGATATTCTTTTCTCGTACTAAAATGGAGCGAAATGATTGAGTTTTAAGTATCCATTGTAACTTGCTACGTGACTTGCTCTCTCTCTCTCTCTCTCTCTCTCTCTCTCTCTCTCTCTCTCCCCTGCAAACTTTCTGAATACATTACACTTCAGTTTATATTCATGTTTCCGAAGTGATATAGGTACTGTGATGTTCGCCAATTTACGATGCGAATTGATGAGAGAAAAAGAAAGAGAAAATAAAGTCAAGCACTGACCATACTACATGGAAAACACACACACACACACACACACACACACACACACACACACACACACACACAGAGAGAGAGAGAGAGGAGAGAGAGAGAGAGAGAGAGAGAGAGAGAGAGAGGAGAGAGAGAGAGAGAGAGAGAGAGAGAGAAAGTAGTAGTGCATCACTCACCATGTTGGGTGGAGACGAATGAGAATTGATGATATTAATGAGAGAGAGAGAGAGAGAGAGAGAGAGAGAGAGAGAGAGAGAGAGTGAGAGAGAGATGAGAGAGGAGAGAGAGAGAGAGTGTGTGTGTGTAGTAGTGCGTTATACGCCATGTTGAGTGGAGATTGATTGATTGATTTAAAGGTTTTCAGGCATCCTGACATGTGTTGAGTGGAGATGAATGAGAATTGATGATACTGACAGTGAGAGAGAGAGAGAGAGAGAGAGAGAGAGGAGAGAGAGAGAGAGAGAGAGAGAGAGAGAGAGAGAGAGGAGAGAGAGAGTGGATTAAAAAACACCCCCCTCCCGAGGGCCCCTTTCAAAAACGTTGCTTGCAAAATCCCTCTCCTACCGAACCTCCTCGTCGTAATAGCATACTTATGTTGTAACGGCCTAAAACTTGATGGCAGCCATAAAGATGTACATAATATGACTGCAATATATTAGCATATCACTCATTCTGCTAATGATAGTAAAAAGGAAAACCGTTGATAATTCTCTCCAGACAGAAAAAGAAACATCTATAAGAGACTTATGATGTGCTCAGTAAAAGCAATGGTGATAAAATGTTAAATTCAACAGTGTTTAGAAGAGTTATTGAAGGAATATGTATAGTTTTCTACGTTATCGAAATTCATTTCTAATAGATAGCGTAGAAATTATTCATACATGCATAGGGGAGAGAGAGAGAGAGAGAGAGAGAGAGAGAGAGAGAGAGAGAGGAGAGAGAGAGAGAGAGAGAGAGAGAATTCAATTTTCCAAGTGCCAAAATTTTTTTTGAGAACAGTTAAATCACGAGAGATCGTTAATGTGAGCTTTTGTATGCTAATCCTGAAAGTGAGAGTGTGAGAGAAAGAGAGGGAAATGCCTCCAAACAATGGATTTTCTAAGCAAATCATGAGAGACCGGAATAGCAAATTGTAACAAGGGCGAACACTGGAGCGGCAGGAAGAACTGCCGAGTCAGCAGTTGTTCCCACGCCATTAAAGAAGAGTGAGAAATGGAACGAATTTACAAATGAGATGAACCAGAACAACGAAAGCAAGAACTCTTTCAAAGTGGGAGCGAGCGATAAAAGAGGAGAGCAAAGACATGCTTAATGCATGTTCGAACAACTGTCGGAATATACACTCCCATTTGCAAGCATCGAAATCATCCCTTGAATGTATTCAACGTTCATTTCTCATCTCCAGAGACCATTCTAGCATGATGGTAATGATCACTGAACGTGCTCTTTGAAAGGAACGTCAGAAAACCTATTCAGCAGATGGATGTAAGGTGTAAGCATCGTTCGAATGTTGATGAGAGTCGAAAGAAAGAAATATATCAAGAAGAAAAGAATGAAAAATAAAAATAATTTAGCTTCTCAGAAAGACAGATTATCCCATTATAGCTGGTCTCCAATTCCCAACACACCAAGATAAATACAGCATATAAGGAGATATCTCATTGTAATATACGAACAAAAAATGAACCACATCTTTTTCCAAGAGGGGAAAAGGTGGGTCACCAATAAAGCACAGACTGACGGAGGAGAATTAACTGATCACTTTCTACCCAATATGGCAGTCCTGACGACCACAAATGACCAGCTACGCCACAGATCCTTCTAAATGATATTCAAATGATGTCCTTGGCCAGAGATCACGACGGGGTCACGACTTCGGAGCGGGTGGATTGTGTTAAGATTGGTTAACGGGAGGAGGGGGTGGGGTATAGACGGGGTTAGGAGATGAGACAGGAAGGAATGGTAAAAATTAAAAACTCTAAAGAGGAAATAGTTTTGCGAATGATAATGCTTTACAAAAATAATTTATTATATAAATATTGATATAAATACATACATATATATACACATAATTATGTGTAAGTTATTTTTATGGTAACATTTGTCATGTGATATACGTATGAGCATCTACATACAAATCATCATATATGCAAAGACGTAAGACAATAAACAAAGAATCACAGAAAGAATATAAAAAAAAAATCCCTGAAAGACCCAATTAGCATTTAGCCGAATGGGGAATACATATCTAGCACGAAGATTGTGAATTAATGACAAAAATACAAAAACACAATACATTTTTACAATATCGATAAAACGATTGGAGTAACTAAGGGGAAATAAAATGCATTGTGGAAATCAGAGAGAAATAATCAAAATGCGGGCGAGGCAAGGAGAGACAAAGAATGAAAGATGAAACAAAAAACAAAGAGGAAACGAAGAAGGGTGGGAACAAGTCCGAAGGAGCCCCTTGGATCACATCTATTCAACCATGACATTTTTCCAAATCTTCCGTTTCCCAGACATATGTCGAAAAGAAGAGCCTTGATGTCATATACCCCAAAATGGCAAAGACCCAGTAATTTTATGGCGTTGTCTTACCATTCTTTTAATTGCCAGTGTTCAGTTGTGGTAAGAGAATTGAAATATCTTAATTTTAGAACTTTGATAAACTACAAATTCTACAGATTATTATTCAAACAAGAGGTATATCCGGTAATTTAACAATAAACTTTAAAACACAAACTCAAATAATTCAACAAACAGACATAGTTCTACACTACACGGAAGAATTGATAACCTTTTGGAAAATTACACATGGATGTGGGTACACGAGATTACCTTTAAATCTTTGTAAAAGAACAGATAATAGGCAATCTTATATCGCAAATGTATAAGGAAAATTCCGTTTACTCTTAACTTATTATTAATAATAATAATAATAATAATAATAATAATAATAATAATAACAATAATAATAATAATAATAATAATAATAATAATAATAATAATAATTCAGAAGAAACTTTTCTGACCCGGCTATACTAAACACAACTAGATTACATTAAAAAAAAAAAAAAAAAAAAAAAAAAAAAAAAAAAAAAAATTCTATGGGCCGTTACAAATGTCATATGTGATGCTATGATCTTTCGTCCCATCACCGTGATTCTTTATAGTTTGCTACCTTGAACATTTTATATTGAGGAATTACGTAGAATAAAAAAATAACGTGGGCGCTAACAGATCTTAAAAAACACCAAGGGTTCTGTATTTAAAGAAAAAAAAAATCTTTTTACTGTTGTAATAATTGATGGTAATTAAAACCTCCGGAATGTAAAAGTCTCGACACAGGTGAACTAAATTATCTACGCGTAAAAAGAAAACATATGTACTGGCACGATTAACCGCTCGCTTATACTTTCGAAATTATGGTCAGTTATGAAAAAAATATATCAATACAAAAATATTTGAACATCCGTTTTTGTAGAGATGGGTAAGGCAAATCACATTATTCCAGACCCAACGTGTTTCTTATCTTAAAGCTAATTTTGAGTAGGACATATTCATATCTTTTTATTTAAGATCAATATTATCGATACCCCTAATCCAAGTGCATTAAAACTGAATTCCAGGGTACGATAACGCAAGGTTTAAAAAAATTCTCGCTTTTATTTAATACCAGAAAGTTTCGTTGCGCAGGAAGGAATGGTTGAAGTAATACGAGTGACAATTTAACTTAATAATTACAGCAGCAAAAAAAAAAAAAAAACTAGCTTCTGAAACAGCCAGCAACTTAACCTTGTCAGTTTACATAGAAAACTTAAGCATTGTTGAGTGTGGTCAGTGACTGGTATATGACCAAGAAATACCATAGACATGTTAGCCAGTGAACATCCATATTTAAGCTAAGGGCTTGACAGCTTAACTTCATTATCTGAACGGGATTAAAGTATTACCTTATACATCCAGCCCTTCAATGACCAAACATATTTCCACGGTATATATATATATATATATATATATATATATATATATATATATATATATATATATATATATATATATATATATATATATGATATACAATATATAATATACAGATACATACGGATGTTCGCGATAAATTGTGCTTACACTGGCATCACACTTAAACGATGGATAAAAATCCGAATCATTATCTAAAATAACAAATTCAAGTGCATTAAGTTATGAAACAGCCATGAAAAGACAAAATTAAAATGAAATCGTAATATATTTCTTTTGTAATTATCGGTTAGACGAAATTTCTAACCATCTTCCACGAAGTCAAGGCTAAAGAATCTATCATCGTTTTTTCTCTCTTTTGCCACATCAGCTATGACAACGCATATTCGAAGATGGTAGTGTGTGTGTGTGTGTGTGTGTGTGTGTGTGTGTAATATGAAGTGGGATTTACTTACGCTTTTTTAATCCCTGCAGAATTTCAAATCACAGGAAATGACCATCTATACAATTTTCATGCCATCTATATAAGAGGCATTAATTTGGTTCGTTTCCTTCTTCCTTTTGCAGAAACGATCCGCTTCGTGAGCGATTCAAGTTGCAAATTCTGTGAAATATCAAGTTACACACCCAGAGAGAGAGAGAGAGAGAGAGAGAGAGAGAGAGAGAGAGAGAGAGAGAGAGAGAGAGATATATGTTCTTGAGAAAAAACAGTGCCAACTCGATGTCTACATGTAACAGTAAATTACCTTTATTTCAGTAACTTCTACCTTACCAACCAACTTAAACTCATGAATTCGGCCTTGTATATTTGAAATTTTTTAGAATTAAGGCATAACGTTGAATTGATAACCTTTTCCTTGAACTAGGAATAACGATGAGTTATACATTACGGAGTTTCTTGTGTTTGGAAGTTAATTCAAATTTCTTAGTGCTGATATCGTACTATCGTATCTTGAACAATGACACCAAACTAATTTGCAGATTTGTTTCTTATTCTAAGCTGTTCAGTAATCCTTCGATTTTCCAAAGTGGTCATTGATAGTCCTTTATCTACTCTACAGTATGCACTAGGTCGAATGAAATAAATCATCTATTTACGAATTACAATGAAGATAAAAATCACAATGCATTTTATTTTCTAGTTTTGCTAGTATTGTAAATTTGGTTAAAAAATGTCTCAATAAAAAAGAAAAAAAAACTAGTTATGACCCAGCATTCATCCCTAAAAAAGATATGATTACTCAATCAAATAAATCCCCTTTCTCAGAATCAAACGGTCAATTGCATGTAGTCTAATACCACTAACACTACCACCAGAATATTAAGACAAGTCTATTAGTAGGATGTATATTACCTTAATAGATTCAATTTGGAATTCTTCCTTTTGGATACAATTGAAGATTCGTTGGAGGATTATTATGGTTTCTAAATGTTGGTTATGTATCAAAATAATATAACAACATAAAAATATTTGAACATCTGGAATATTGTGCAATATCGTTTAACTAAACGCACGATTCTGAAATATTGATTTTCTACACTTTCTTCGGTTATTCCGGGATAGCATAACCTTAGGTCTTTCTCAAGGTATATTGGTCTTTCCAAACGGACCGTCAGAACATTTTCCTTGTAACGATAAATTATTGCACTTCCAGATATCCTAAGAATTTATTGACAGCAATTCTATCAATTTTGTGTTAACAAAGCATATTTACTCGAACAGCTTAATCTAGACCTCTTTGTAAAAACATCCGAGTACCCGCAACCACAAGACAACAACGCACTATTGAAAATCATTGCAAAACGTGTTGTATTTCTTCTCATGTTCCTGCATAACAGATTCAATTAACTTACTTTAACCTCTGAATATTTATGGGCAGAGCCAGCAGTTCGTGATTCTTTAAAGTCATCTGGCCAATTCCAAGTGAATTATTATTCATTCAATATTCATTAAATACATTTTTTGAGTACGTGGGTTGCATTTCTTAAACATTTAATTACATTTCTGTCGTGCAAATAACGTGATACAGTTCCAGTCGGGGAATATCTGTAAGGGATGATTCCCGTCCGGTAGGGTAATATCTTGGGCTAAACCAATATACCTGTTTCTCGGGAACAAGCTTTAACGCGCTCATGAATTTTTGTTTCAGCATAAATCGATCGCACGTTTCAGCGGGGTCTACGTCTCTCTTAATTCTTTTTCTGAGAAGAAGCAACTTGATCATTTTCATATTTTTTTTCTTTTTGTTTCAAGAGGATGTCAGAAACTTTAAATTTTATAAGTCTTAAGCGAAAAATAAATAGAAGGTTAACAGCGCAATCATCCATGGAAGTATTTCAGTACTCGTCCAAAAAGATGAACTGTGGAGGAGTTTATCCCAGCCATCTTCATAATACGATAGTAAACACATCATTAGTATTACAATAAAAAACATAACAACAATGCTTTGAAAAAAAACTACGCTTCATCATATATGTGAAAATTAATTGATTACCAAAGCCCTTAAAATACCTAATCTTTCCAAGAATCACACAAAGCATCATCACACGTGGGAGAGATGAAAAAAAAAAATGAAAAAGGCTGGGTGAACATTAAGAGAAAACCAAGGGTAATGTGTCGACCCATAACGACCTCATACCAACAGAGAATCAGAATGTCAAATCTACGGATGACGATCTTCAACATGAAGGGACTGTGTGCGTGTGAGAATGACCTTTACGAAATTTGGTATATGACTGAGTGAGTGAATGAATGAATCGGATGGTAACAAAAACCTTGGGAGTAAGGTTGGGGGTGTGAAGACCAGCTACACCCACACCCATTTTATGACCTTTGCCAAACGATTCTTCAAGCACGGAATTCGACGAAATCTCTAAATCATTGCTTACCGGGTATGCAGGAATAAAAAGAGTATAGAATTCAATTTAATATAGCCTAGAATTTGAAATAGTTGAACTGTTTCTCTTCGGAAACATTGTGCGATATTATCAGTATAGTGACATAACCTGTTAAGAAAGCAGATTTAAAATTGCTTCCTTCCATGCTGTACAGTATTTTTTGGGAAAGAGTAAAAATGTCTCTTTTTTTTATCTGAAAACAGTAGCTTTGAATACAGAAAATGATTGGTTGTGGACGACGAAAACAGAGGACATAAATGTAGAGAAAAAAACGTAAATCGCGAGAAAATAACGAAAAAATATAATCTATGAAATGTAACGATTTCTTAAGAAAATCAGGTGAAAAAGTGGGTTTCAGAATAAAATGTCTTATGAAAAGTGAACTGAAAGAGAGAGAGAGAGAGAGAGAGAGAGAGAGAGAGAGAGAGAGAGAGAGAGAGAGAGAGAGAGAGAGAGAGAGAGAGAGAGAGAGAGTACAATTTTCTACTTGATTAAAATGTGAAAAATTAAGCCAACATTTTTCTGGTCGATTTTATTATGCTTTACCAGATGTATGGCACGGCCTCTTGATTGACAACAGTTGAAGGACGTCGAACTCACATGGTCTAATTGTTACATATTCTTCTTTTACCACTTTTCGTTTCTTTAGTTTTGACACGTTGCAAAGAAAGTTATTATGATTATAATTTTTTTAATCTCTAAAAAGGTTAATATGGGTTTATAGATGATATATACTGTATTAATTAGGAATTGATCTTCGATACAAAATAATGTTTTGGGTACCAAAGCAGCATTTTTACTGCAAAAGGGCTCCAAAAGGAAGGCAGCTCTGTATGAAAAAACGTAAAGCAGAGATAAAGAATTAACCGTTTATGAGAAATAAACAACAAAACAAATACGATAAAACAACTAAACTATGTAATGAGACTCGGGTATCAAATCGTATCACAGAACAAATCTAGTAATACCGTGATGGTTGATGCCCATAATGATCAATATCATGAACATTTCTACAATGTCGAATGTACACTGAAGGTTCAATGTAGTAAATGAGGTTTGGGAGTATATTAGTTTGTATGAGAGAGAGAGAGAGAGAGAGAGAGAGAGAGAGAGAGAGAGAGAGAGAGAGAGAGAGGAAAAAATATAATGTACCCTTTTTATTAGTTTTAAGTCAAGTGTAAAAACAATATCTACTAATGTTTAAGGCTGCGTCCCTCAAAAATAAACGCAAGCCTGAAAAGACTTCCAAATATAAAAAAAAATCATAAGACCACTTATTTAACGAAAACTTGAGTGATAATGATAGTAAATATGAAAATATGACACTTACAGTAAAAAAAAAATGACATGAGAGGAAGTGGATCGATTGTGACTGCATGTATCAGATAGGATTCCAATGTTCTATACTTCCTGTTAGCAACCAATTTACGGTCTTTTGTGGATGATACCTCATGATGGAGCTGAAATAACACATCCATTGACAGGATAAGAAAATGTCTAACAATATCCTTAATTCGATGGTAAATCTTGCCAAATCAACGCAAATCAAGTTGGTGATGAGGAATTCAAACGTCAAAAATTCTTTGTATTCAGGTAATATTCAGAATTTACTGTCGAAAATCGTTACGTACCAGATATCACGTACTAATAAGAGGATAGATATTAGTCAATAACGTAAATGCTATTGAAAACAGTGGCGTGTATGTACATACATATATATATAAATACATACATACATACATATTATATATATATATATATATATATATATATATATATATATATATATATATATATATATATATATATATATATATATATATATATAATGTGTGTAGGTATGTATGTATGGTTTCAATAGTATATACGTTATTGACTAATATCTATCCTCTTATTTATACGTGATATCTAGTACGTAACGATTTTCGATAGGGTGAATTCTGAATATTAACCTAATAATCAGGTAGTAGGTTGGCTAGATCACAAGCCACCCGTTGAGTTACTACCGCTAGAGAGTAATGGGATCTTTTGACTGGCCAGACAGTACTACATTGGATCCTTCTCTCTGGTTACGGTCTATTACCCCTTTAACTACAAACACACAATGAATAGTCTGGCCTATTCTTTATATATTCTCCTCTGTCCTCATAAACCTGACAATACAGATTACCAAACAATTCTTCTTCACCCCAGGAGTTACTGCACTGTTATTGTTAAGTGACCCCTTTCCTCTTGACAAGTGTAGCAGAGACTCACCTATGGTAAGCAGATCTTCAAGGAGATGGACACTCCAAAATCAAACGATTGTTCACTAGTCTTGGGTAGTGCCATAGTCTCTGAACTATGGTCTTCCACTGTCTTGGTTTAGAGTTCTCTTGCTGGAGGATACAGTCGAGCAGGCAATCTTATTTCTCTTCCTCTTGTTTTGTAAAAGTTTTATTTTATAGATTATGCAGATGATATTCATTTTAATATTGTTACTCCTCTTAAAATATTTTATTTTCTTTTTTTCCTTTCCGCACTGGGCTTATAGCATTCTGATTTTCCAACTAGGGTTGTAGCTAAGCAAGTAATAATAATAATGATATATATATATATATATATATATATATATATATATATATATATATATATATTTATATATATATATATATATATATATATTTATATATATATATATATATATACATATATATATATTTATATATATATATATATATATATATATATATATATATATATATATATATATATATGAGAAGAAGTGGTTATTTTGCTATTTGTAATATGTATACAAAAAGTAGGTGGAGAATGTAAGTCTGTTGTCACTGCGTTTCACCTTGACAATGTTTACAAAAAAAGAAAAAAAAAAATTCTAATACACACAGCTCGGTATTCGGAAATATTGCGAAGACCAGTAAAAACGTGTGGAGTTTAATTAGGTTCTACAAATAACTTTCCTTACATACACTCATATTAAATTATAGAGCTTGGGATGAAAATCCAATAACATAAAATTGAAAAGAGTTTCTAGGGTCACTGAATAAGAATTAACACAATTTTACTCTTAAACAATTCATTGTCGGCATTACATACAATAATTGCAGATAATAATTCACTCGTTCAGCAAGAATTATTTTGGAAAAAAAAATGTTTGTATGTGAGTGATGAAATATGTGAGACCTTTATGTTGTATAATTGAAAGTTAGAAACCTAAAAATTAAGATTTATAAAAGCAACCCTTCACTGAAAAAAATATCTATTTTAAAGAACTTCACATTTTCATAAAAAGAAAAATCATATTGCAAGCACATTTACAAGCAGAAAATTCGAATTATACCCAAATAATCTACCAACAAACCCATCTTGAAATTAATAAATAAATAAATACAAACGTAACTTATCCAATATAATAAAAATGTAGTTAATTGTCGAGTCATTTTCTTAAAAGCTCCACAAAACTCTTGGCGTATACTGCTAACAAACAAACGAATAAATACGTAAACAAAATATATAAATGGAAGGAAACACAACTCTTTATCGGAAGTAACAACATGATGTAAAACATGATTAACAATCAAAGTCCTAAATTACATCGAATCTCAGCTCAATATATACAATTCTGGTCTGACTTCTACTAATGGTAAATCTAACAATAAAACAGTTTCATGCTAAAGGTAAATATGCAAACTTCTAGGTTCAACTTGCACTGTAGATATTCAACGAAAAGTCGTGATCAATTCAAAGAAAATTAAGAAGTTTCCACTTCGTCTAAATCCTTCAGACACACTTCGTGAAAATTATTGGGATCAGACTATGACATTTGAAACCTATGCATTTAAGGTATCAATGAAAACAATATAGTTTCAAGCGAGCTTTACAAAATTATATCGAGTATAAAGCTACTGAAACGCACAGGCCTCGAAAAAATCTATTATAGGCACCCCATTTCCACAAACACACAATATATATTCATTTCATTAAGAGATATAAAACGTGACATTTTCTTTCACACTCCAGTGACATCATTTACCTGCCCTTTACATCGCCTGGTCGTGTGAGAGAAAGAGAGAGAGAGAGAGAGAGAGAGAGAGAGAGAGAGAGAGAGAGAGAGAGAGAGAGATTAATGAGGAATTGAAATGATTTATGGATAGATGATTAGGGCAATGGTCCATTTATCTTCAAGCGCAGCAGCGTAATAAATATAATGCGGTGTCATTTGTATTAAATATAATTTACCGATTACCTTTACAATAGAAGTTATTTATTACCCGTCAGTAATAGCGTAATTTACCGATTATCATTATCAGTGTGAGATTAATCGCGTAGAGTGACAATTAGGTGTTACATATAATAAAACTGTAATGACTTAATAACTAGTAATAATGTGCTTTAAACAAACTCCTGATATAATTATCCCTTGATTTAAATTATCTGATGTACATTTTATGGTCTTGCGAGGGCAGGAAGTATTATGACATAACTACGGGGCATAATAAGTCACATCCCATTATTTACCGAATTTTAAAATGAATATGAATTAGACAGCCCAAAAAAAAAAAAAAAAAAAAAAAAAAAAAAAAAAAAAAAAAAAAAAAAAGTACACTTGATAATATTTCACTTTACATGAGGTAAATATTTTACGTCAACTGGATATGGCAATGGTAGCAACCAAGCCATTGAGAGAGAGAGAGAGAGAGATTGAGAGAGAGAGAGAGAGAGAGAGAGAGAGAGAGAGAGAGAGAGAGAGAGAGAGAGAGAGAGAGAGAGAGAGAGAGAGAGATAGGTTATGTTTGGAAGGAGCCTAGGGGGCGCAAATGACGCTATAAAGTTAATGCCACTTCATACAAACGAAGGTCTTCATTAACCATGGAAAGCACTGCACCCTATAGCTAGGCCATAAAAGAAAAACTAAATAAAATGAAAAAAATAATAATAATAAAAACCACACGTCAGCTCTTGTAAAACTAACTCCTTCGATCATGTTACATATTACCACCGTTAATATGAATTCATATTAACTCATAACATTTCAATAATATTTTTCTTACTAATACTTTTCAGTTCACACTTTGGGGAAAATTCCATACAACATAAATTGATGAATATAACTAAAGTTAACTAGCCTTAGGTTGAATTATGAATCAAGGTGGAAAAAGCAGCTCCAATACAAAATTATAAGCCAAATTTCTTCATTAAAATATTAAATACCATACTATTGACGTATCATCTATTTTGTTCTATGTTCCCATCTATTCAGAAATAATCAACACCGTATCTTAGAAGTAAAAAAGTCAGAAATAAATAAAAAGTTACATTGTTCGGATTAAAAGTACTGAAGGAAAACTTTCAACCAGAAGTGCAGTCTAAAAAAAAATCTGAAAGTAAAAGCAAATCCATTTCATATATTACAATGTTCTTTATTCTCACATCGTATTCCAACAGTACCTAATCTTTTGACCTATCTTCACATTAACAAACTCCCCTGATGAAAAGTACGTTTAAGTCTTTGACAATATATTTCCTACTAGTGTCCCTATTCAAACGCTGTAGCTAAATGATGGGGAAACCTTCAGACCAACAAATTTTTGTAATATATGACTTAGACTCACAAAGGAGATTACTAACAAACCTAACAATAAATTCCCTTCAAAGTTGCAAAGTGAAGGACAAACCGTAAAACATCGAGTCATGAATAATTTGACATTTGCATACTTCAAGATAAGGCATACGTTCCATAAAGTAACTCCCTTATCAGTGTCGAGATTTCTATGATCACATCTAATATTAGCAAATATCTATTCGCGGCATGAGTACGAACGGTCTCCTTTTGCATGAATGTCTACCTACTAGGGTGCGAATGGAAATCGTCTCGGAAATTCTTTTCGCATATTTTCAACTGATAATCCGTATAGAAAAACTTCAAATTTTTGATATCCCGTTAAACAACTGGATTTAAACGACACACATTTCCCATAAATGTCTGCTATCGAACAAGGAAATGGAAATAAATCAGAATTTACTTTTAAAATTACCATGCGATTTTTTATGTCAAAATACATTCTATCCAATTTTTTATATCAGAAATGCATAGGCATGCATATAAATCTCCAGATTCCAGACACTGTAACAACTTTCGCAAGCATAAAAGACAGAAAAATATAAATTGAATGCTATACAGCATAAACAGATATGACGTATTTAAAAACTTGTTATCATGTTCTTAATGACAGGAAGCATTAGAATTTGAGTTTTAAATGACATAAAAAAAAAATAATGAAACAGATTCCTATGAAAAAAGTATAAGCCCTGTTTGCTTTCATTTACATATCATTTATTAAAGAACTCTCTACGAATACTCAAGTCATAATTCCTTTACGCTATGAAAATATCTTTGGTAATCAAATCTAAGGGGGAAAATATACAATACATGAAGAGTTCAACTTCAGAGTTTGTACTATTTAGTAAGCAGTGTATTATGCTAATGGCTTCACAATAAAGTAGACAACGGCAATGTTAAATTTTCCACCAGTTAAGTATTTAACTTGACGATCAAAGAAACCGAGTACAATTAACATTAATACTAAGATTTCTAAATGAATTTTGTGATCTTTTACATATGCATCCTCTTAAATAATTAGTTCTCAATGTTCTGAATATCGCTGGCCTCCCATCCCTTTCAGCTACTTTCCTAAACGACTTTACCACAAACAACTCAGTTCATTTTAGTTTCATAAACGAATTCAACCAGATTCTTTTAGTTCATTCCAGTAAGATAAGTTCTACATATCTATACTAATTTATTCGCATATCGCTAATGACTTCATGGAATCTTCTGGCATCCCAAATAATATTTGCTTTATGACCCAAGTACTCTAACATGACTTCCCCCCCCCCCCCCCCCCCACACACACACACACACATACAGGATTTTCAGACTGTTTTTGTAATTCCTCATTAGAGATCTATTCAAATATCTGCAATTTGGCTCTTCTCCTACCAAAGTTTCTAATAAACTGAACTTATATCTTTATTAATTCTTTTAATTTATATCTACCCCAATTCTACAGGGATTTAAACGTGAAATGGAGAAAAAGCTTACAGTTTTTACTTACTGATCGTCCCAATTTCCCTTACAAGGAAGTATTCTATTCAATGATACTGAGGACCTATATCGCAAAATAATAACTTTGTAACATTAAAATAATTCAAAAATTATTCTTAATTTTGTTAATTTATCCTTTTAATGTATTGTTACTATTGACACGTCTAAGGGTTTTCTCAACAGACATTCAATATTCACTAGGGTAACACCATTACTCAATTGAGAATACGCTCCCATATTTGGGATGCTAACTATCTTAATTGTTTTGTAATATCCTACCAAACAGCTTACCTCAAACGCATTTAGTTCCTTAGCAGCAATTAATAAATCTGCACTAAACAAATACTTTACGTGCTAGTCGGTATATCTTTAGAAATCCATGTTTACCAACGGTTATATGAGCGGATGAGCAACCTGGTGGAGTAACGAGAACTTTGGGTGTGGAGGAAATACCCCCTAAATCTCAATCAAGTTACTGACAGTGGGGTGATGGATATGTCTTTTCGGCTTCTACTCCTGAAGTCTCGCGAATGATCTTGTTGAAATTAGTATGGATCGGGAGGGGTCAATTGTCATAGTTAGATAGGCAATGCACATCACAAGGAACTGGTTATCCTTTGATGAATTCAGCCAATGAATCCACTATACATTTAGTCAATCTATGGAGAGAGAAAATGACAGAATGGCCCCTGGTCCCAGACGTAGCAGGGTGCTAAGAATCTTCCAGTTTATAAATACTAAAAGAAAATTGAAAATTGGTTATTGGAACCCAGAATCAGGTTGGGAAGTTACACCAAGTGGAGAATAAATTTATGAAATATAGTTTGGATATCTTGGTCCTAACTGACACACGTTGTAAGGGGATTGGTAAAGGAATTTTAGACCAAGGCAATACATACATATCTACTCAAGAAGAACATATGGAGTTGGAAGAAAAGGGGTAGAATTGATGATGACACGAAGAGCAGAAGAGGCATTAACGGAATGGAGAGCTGTAAATAGTAGATTGTTATTTGCAAATTTTAAATCAAAACAATACAATACGAGTAATATAGTTTGCTATGTATCAACAAATGATTCCCTTGAAGAAAAGACAGATGAATACCATGAAAAACTGCAGTGTAATAAATGAGATCCTAGAAATATGAAAATTGTGATTGGTGACTTCAATGCTAAAGTTAGAAGGAATAATCAAGGTATTGAGAATGTGATGGATGTTGGAGGGTCTTGGCGAAGTTGCAAATAAAAATGGGTGACATTTTAAAAGTTTTTGTTCAACAAACAAACTTGTTATTGGAAGTAACCTTTTCTAGCACAAGGACATCCAAATATATACATGGACTTCACCATGTGGCAATAAAAAAAAACAAATAGATCATATGGCTATTAATAAAGGGAGAAAGAGGACTCTAAGAAATATGGGGAGCTATACAGGTGCAGATATTGGTAGTGATCATCAGCTCCTCATTGTCACAATGAAATTAAAACTGAAAGCACCCTACAGAAATGTTGATAAAATACCTAAGTTCGATACAGTTAATCTTCTAGAAGATAAGCACAAAGAAATCTTTGCAATCGAATGTAAGAATTGATTGGCGGTCTCAAGAGACTTTAAGAGAAGAAGAAGAGCACACAATTAATGAAAAATGGTGTGATATTAAGAACATATATCCGTCAGTTGATAATGAAGTTTTGGGACATGCAGTTACAAGGAAAAAGCCATGGATATCAACTGATACTTGGGATACTATAAAAAAAAAATACAACAGAAATTAATTGTTGAAAGTTTTCAAGGAAGTGATAAAAATTACAAGGTAGTGCATGCTAAGTATTCCAGTATTGATAGTGAGGTCAAAAGAAAAGCCAGGAATGACTGTAGAGAATATTTAGACAGTAAAGCATGTGACGCTGACAAAGCTATGAATTCAGGGAGTGGCTGTGGAGTAAGAATTACTCATAGAATTATTAATTAAATCTCTACTGGGGAAAAGAAGAAGAAGCTTATACCCGCCAAAAATAGACAGATCTGTTATAACTACAGAAGATGGAGAAAGGCAACGTTAGATGGAACTCTTAATTGAGGTTATGAATAGGGTATATGATGGGAATAATTTGACTGATATACCTGAAGCTGATAAAGACCTTGATGTGCACATGAATGAATTGTGTGTTTGAGGTTTAAGCTATCATTAACAACCCAAGAGATGGAAAGCCTCTGGATACGATGGAATAACTGCTAAGATGATATCAGCCGAAAATGAAGCGACTCCCAGAATACTTACAAAATTATTTTGTAGAATGTGGCGTGAAGGGGAAAAAGCTGATAGATGGGAGCTAGGAGCGTTGGTGAAAACAGTAAAAAATGAGATCTGACTGATCGCAATAATTACAGAGGCATCACACTTACGTCAGTTGTCAAGAAAATATATAGAATGATCATTCTAAAGAGACTAGAGGGAAAGATTGATGAAAAGCTGAAAGATTTACACGCAGGATTTAGAAAAGCTAGAACCTTTGTGAGAATTATAAAGCTTATCGTATTAAGTTTGAGTCTTAAGAAGTGTAATGAAATCCTACCATGTCTTCCTGTGATTTTATCTTACATTTTTTTCAGAATTATATGATTCAGGAAAATTTTAAAGCTTTTATTTCTTATTTAACTCTGACCAACAGTGGGGCAGTCATATCCTATGCAAATCAAAACAGAAACAGCACAACCATACTCTCATTTCTTATCAAGATTAGTGATAGAAACCTTTCAAGTTATTTCACATAAGTAGACATTTCGCAATCGATAGATTAAGCATTAACACGTATTTTAAAAGGAAGAAGTTGATGATAAATGGGTAAAGATTATTTGAAACAATAGAAAATGTAACAAATCTATCCTTTAATAATATAGGGATTGAGAGGTGTACGTGAGTTTTAAACTAAAGGGGTATATCGTAACTCCAATTATATAAAACAATAAGTAAAATTCAGTAGTCTTACATTTCAACGCATAAAATAAATGCCTATCTCACACAATGTACAATATTTAGATCAGACTAAAGTGTTATGTTAAGAAGATCAGGGAAGATAACGTTTTCGTGCTTAGAATTGCCAATACTTGGCAATTTTTTTTTTTTGAATAAACTTGACGTTGAATAAATTTAAAACATTTGAAATTTTATGTAAAGTTAAAAAACAAAAATTATTCCCTTATAAAATGATGACAGGAAAACTCGTTTTTAAATGTAAAAATCAAAAAGTTTTATTTTTTCTAGTATCTTTAACCCGATGATGAAATTCCAGGCATTACATGAAATAGAAACAAAAGTTTAAGTCTTAGCACTATGAAGTATTGTAGTCAAATGCATCCCCTCTTTCTCTCCCTTTCATTTCTTCTCTCCCTACCAGCGAGTGCTGTCATCACCATGACAGTAATCACGCCCCCCGAGCATGTTCCCGTCATCTGTGATGAATACCGGCATTACATTTTTCCTGCTCCAGATACAAGATCCCCAATTTGCAATCAGCTGCGGCTTGGATGCAATCTCAGCAATGACAGCCCTCCGCTAAGCAGGGAGTGGGGGGAAGCAAGAGAAGAGAATTGGGGAGAGAGTTAATTGTATCAAAAGCAGTGATGAAGGACCATTATGTATTCACACGTCATTTCCTCCCGGGACCGCATTGCCCTAAGAAGGGGAAATGCGCTTTACCTTCACTTACATTTCCGCCGTTGAAACAACCAATTCTCGGGGTCTCCTTCAGTTAGTTTTCTCTCTCTCTCTCTCTCTCTCTCTCTCTCTCTCTCTCTCTCTCTCTCTCTCTCTCTCTCTCTCTCTCTCTCTCTCTCTCTCTGTCAAGTAGATAGTTAGCGTACTATTAGGACAAAATAGGTACGCAATAATTTGCTTGAAATAAATAATACTATTCCACATCCATAAAACGAAATATAAACCGTGATATGCCGAATACAGAAAAAAATCAGCAATACTCATATACAATTATTCATAATTTGTTTTCGCTGGTAATATAGGTTACCTAAAATTATCACTGATCATGATAATAACTTTATCTATATGAGTGCTATTACAGATAACTAACTATTAGTAATGCCAATCATGACAAAAATTACAGAAAAAAATACCTCATCAACGTGAACGACGCGATAAAGAGGAAGTGGGATACCGGTGTCAAGGAAACCCTGGAAAACATTGAAAAGAAATGGATACCTACTTTAGCTCTTACAATATCTAAAGTTATAGTAAAGAAAAAATAATGAAAGTCCACCAAAAACCTAAATAAGATCTAAAATTACTTAAGGTTGTTAGTAATTTATCGATTCCGATTCAAAATATACATTTTAAGCAACAAAGGAAGGATCCATTTAATTCTATCATTTGAAACACTAATATTTCTATAATTCTCTTTTCACGGCTCAAAATCCGTGTTCACAAGATAACATCTGGAAGCAAGGTGACATGCAGTTCAAGGTGTAAGACAATTAACGCCAATTAACTGCAGAAGTACACGACATGAATACAGGCCATAATGGGAATCGTTTCTGAATAACAGGGAACAATGCGGCTATAACAATAGAAGCAAAACCTGTCAAGGAATAAAACTGAAATGAAAAGGAATGAGTGAAATTAAAATAATTAGGGGAAAAAACATATTATTGCAACAAAAGTTAATAACCCCCTGGAAATCTATTCTTTGCTCTTTGGACAGCACAAGGGTATGTTGAAATTACTTTCAATATAATAAAGATATTGGAATTTTTAGACTATTAAAACAAAATATTGTCAAAGAAATAAAACAAGATAATGTAAATAAAATAAGGGTTTTTCTTATAATTGATTGCATTGTCTTCAAATTACTAATACTGCAACTACTAAGCTTAAAATTATATTATGAATTATAATATTTTTTTCTCGTTTTCAATTGAACCATCCATTATAAAAAGTAAACTACTGGACAGATGGAATCCTCCAATTCCAGATGTTCTAGGAATCAACGTAATAATGACAACAGGTAAGACATCTTTTTGATAATTTCTGATGGACCAGATTGTCTTTTTTAATTTAATAATTCATTTATTTTTAAAATTAACTTTTGTTACCTCATGATCCCATTACTTTTCTTAAGCATAATTTTGAACATTGCTCAAACAATTCAAGGTCAAAATTCTGAGAAAAGTACGAGTAATGTATGCCATAACGATATATTGTATAGATAAACGATAACTACTACTACTACTACTACTACTACTACTACTACTACTACTACTACTACTACTACTACTACTACTACTACTACTAATAATAATAATAATAATAATAATAATAATAGTAAGGAGAAGAATGCCAATG
>NC_090751.1:55692229-55699729 GCF_036898095.1 Palaemon carinicauda
AAGGAATATATAAAAAATTCTCTCCTGCAAGTACATGAAAATATTAACTGACTGGATCAACGAAATTTAATGTTCTAAAAATCTTGATATACTAAACGACCACTAAAATTAACCAAACTTTATCTATCAACGAATATGAAGTATACATTCAAATGGTACGATTTAACTTTTAAATAAGTGGAATAAAGAGTCTGTCAAAAAGAATCAATAACGGAAAGTAACTATGATTTTTCTAGATAGATAATATAACTTATTACAAGCTGAAAATATTTCCTAACTGACATCTAGAAATTACACTTTCTCCTACAAACCTCTTATAATCTCGTACACATATTCTTATAATAATGCAAGTAATAATATTTTCCAAATAACAAACTTGTTAAAATTCCATACTGACGATGGTTTAAACAAATTCCTAAACCATGTTCTTAATTACGAGGTTCAAAACATCTTTTCCTACAAGATCATTCCGATAAATTAACCTAAACCCAAGGTCATTATGGATTGCTCTACTGTCTCTATCTAAAATAATATTTACCAAAGATATTCAGCCGCAACGTTTATAGGCTATTTACAAATAAAAGTGAATGTTATGTATTTTACTCTTATAAGGCTATAGGCTAAATAACATTATACAAGTGACGCCTAATGACAAATAATGAGATGGAGAAATGGATGCTGTCAAGAGAGAACGCAGTACGTTTCAAGTAGGTTTCCTTAGTTCAATGGAAGATCGGCCAATTATTGGATAAAACTCTCGTAATAACAATTACACAAGTCCTGAAATTTTGTCCTAGATCATTTTAGAATACGCTAGTAGGTTGGCCAGGGCACCAACCACCCGTTGAGATACTACCGCTATAGAGTTATAGGGTCCTTTGACTAGCAAGACAGTACTACGTTGAATCCTTCTCTCTGGTTACGGTTCTTTCCCTTTGCCTACACATACACCGAATAGTCTGGCCTATTCTTTACATATTCTCCTCTGTCCTCATACAACAGACAACACTGTGATTGTCGAACAATTCTTCTTCACCCAAGGGATTAAATACTGCACTGTAATTGTTCAGTGGCTATTTTCCTCTTGGTAAGGGTAGAAGAGACTCTTTAGCTATGGTAAGCAGCTCTTCTAGGAGAACACCACTCCAAAATCAAATCATTGTCATCTAGTCTTGGGTAGTGTCATAGCCTCTGTACCATGGTCTTCCAATTGCTTGAGGGTACACTCGGGCACACTATTCTATCTGATTTCTCTTCCTCTTGTTTTGTTAAGGTATTTATACTTTATTAAGAAAATATTTATTATAATGTTACTCCTTTTGAAATATTTTATTTTCCCTTGTTTCCTTTCCTCACTGGCTATTTTCCCTGTAGGGGCCCCTGGGCTTATAGCATCCTGCTTTTACAAGTAGGGTTGTAGCTTAGCAATTAATAATAATAATAATAATAATAATAATAATAATAATAATAATAATAATAATAATAATAATAATAATAATAATAATAATAATGACTGAATTCTTTCTGCGGTGTGAAAATTATCTTAGCTAACTGAACCAACATCCCTGTAATCGCTTTCTTTCTTGGGTGCAGGGATGACGTAACATCGTCTTTTATACATACAAAGACACATGTATACATATTTTCGTCATAGACTAAACCATATCGAAGTACTTGCGAACTGAGAAACATGTTGAACCTTAACTTTACTCGATGGTCTTTGAAAATCTCTTCCAATTAATTAATCGACTATAAATGATAACGATTTCTCCCAAACTTAAAGTTATATACTTTTATTGATCACCGTACTAAACTTATGCATAATCATATGCAAACCAATTTCGGCTTTAATAACTCATATTCATCCTTTAATAATTATTATTTATCTTTGAAAGTTGAAAAATTATTTCATGGAAAATAGAGTTCATTCCAAAATTAAGCTACATAATTATGTTCAACCCTATTTCAAGTAATAGCAATATTCAAAATATTGTTATAGGAGTGTTTAACTAAACAAAATAACTTAAACTTTAACCAATACGGGAAAATAAACAGAGACACAGAGAGGTAACTTTGTCCATATCAAACTCATGATGTACAAGAAAACCCGTTCAACCAAAAAATGCCGTAAAAAAGTATAGCAGTTTCACAAATTGATTAAATATTTTGTACTACCTTCCCTCTATTTATTATAGCATTGCCAGTTTATAGTTAAAAAATTAATTATTAGGTACACATATATCAGTAGAGAATTCGCATTTTTTTTATTTTATATATATATGTATATATATATATATATATATATATATATATATATATATATATATATATATATATATATATATATATATATATATATATATATCGGCTATTGAGTTATTCCGTTGAAAGCTGAGTTTCAATACGAGTAATGGTACCTGAGTTAGGATATTCATCTTAGCTTAGCTTTCGGAGAATCTATTTTCACCATCAGAGCCTAAAAAAAGATACACTGTATAACTAAAAGTTAAAACATAGTTTGATAAATATTTAAAGCGAACATGCTAAAACTATATGAAATAAAATTACTTGCAACCATAATAATTTTGTATTTACATTAATTCTATAGTGTTAAAGTAATTCTATTCGTTTACTCGCATGCGTGAAAACAAAATAAAATGACAGTTAAAAAAAAACAAATACGAGTAAACTTACAATCAATATTAATTTATTGATTAATAACCAGTAAACAAGAAATCATGAAAAACAAATAAAGAATGCTAAGAGACAATCATATAAAAAAATGCTACTGTATAAAGGGGCAACATCTAATTCTAACAACACTACACGAAAAACATTGGTTTTAACAATGTCCAATAAATATATATTTTATATAAAGGACCTTGAGTTTTAATTTTTTAACGGTCTATTAAAGCGACTGCAATTTAAAGGGCACTTGTATTTATTCCTCCTTCCACGTTCTTTGATAAAATAATTTTAATGTAATGTCTTTTCGAAAAATAAAAAAAATAAGTTTCTTCAGTAGTGAGCAGACAATATAATTTCTTTACTTTTTATAGTATAATACTGCATAAAGTCTACATTTTTATATTTGTAATGGAAAATAAAATCAAATTCCTTTAGCATCTGCTAATAATAACACTGAAAACTATTAAGTGATCGTCCAAAATTAGTTGATTTAAGACGCCCTCGTCAACCACGATAATGATGTCCGACAGCGACTGTTGTTGTTGCAAACAAGAGAGATGAGCATGAACAGAAGGTGGTTTAACTTTATCCTCCTGTTAATTAGTTAAAAAAAAAAAAAGTGAATATCATAAATATTTCTTACAAAAGTTCTATATCCAGGGTTTTCATGATGAATAGGAATAAATAACGCATCAAACACGACTATTTTTGAGTTCACTATGTTGAAATATATCTCTGGCTTTATTTTGTAAATTCAGAACAAGCTATATGAATTCAGCCTATGATACACAAGCAATTGAGCATGGATACAATATTTATGGTTCAGATTTCAAAATATTTATAAAAGTATAAAAGCTGTGCTTGTATCTTTTCTTATAATTTTCACTCGATATCATTAGTTCAGCAATCTATTGTAGGCACTCATAATTTTAAAGTAAATCACAATATTAAATAAACTATATTTAGCATTATAAAACTTATACATGGCAGCATTACACATGTATTTTAAACTACACATGTCAACATACAAACAAACAGACAGGCACACACACACACACACACACACACACACACATATATATATATATATATATATATATATATATATATATATATATATATATATGAAAATAAAATAGAATAAATATAACTGCCTGATTGGACACAACCAAAACTAAACGAATCCAATTTATGTACAAAATTAAAAACAATCAAAGTTAAACAAAGTAAAAATAGTACCTTCGATTAGATTTTTCAACTCACAATCGCCCTCGCATTGCCCAAGCGGAGAAAAAAAAGCAAAATGTAAACAATTAATCTTTACGTATGAATGTAAATGTTTGTCTTGACTACACAATACGATAAATGTTTATATATACTAGCAAATTTACACAAGATGAATCACGATATTGAAGTAACACACTCCAAACAACCGAATTTCAAGCTCGACCGACAATGCATCATCCATTTAACTTAAAAGATCATCAAACAAAGTTTGAATGCCGGGTAATCCTATCTTGCCTAGAGCTGACAATCGCATCATGCAAGCATACAAAGTGAGTGATGGGAAGTCTAGTCCACTTAGAGAGAGAGAGAGAGAGAGAGAGAGAGAGAGAGAGAGAGAGAGAGAGAGAGAGAGAGAGAGAGAGAGAGAGAGAGAGAGGTTGGGTAAAGATACTAAGATCACATGAGTTTAAGTAGCATCAGCCCTTAATGTCATCAAAATTCACCTATCCAGATATGGAAAATGGTGCTAGCATTATAGTAATCAAAACCGCTATGGAGGAAAGAACGGGGTAAAATTTGGAATGAAATCATAACCCATGATAAGCCAATTAGATTCAATCTAAGATTCTACTACTACCTTTTAGTTTGAATAAACAAAGCGAAAAATTCGATGAATAAAGGACATACGATCGGATAAGAATTGACCATGTTACATTTGAAAAGATAGCTCCAAAATATTCAAATACAAATGAATAAGAATTAAGAAAAAATATAAGAACAATTATAACAACAACAACCATAATAATAATAATAATAATAATAATAATAATAATAATAATAATAATAATAATAATAATAATAATAATAATAATAATAAAGAAAATTACATTGATAATGCAAAGCAAAAAGTACATCCAAGTTTATTTCCATCACGAAACCCTTCAAAAGAGTTGCCATAGAAAACTGTTATAAAGGCAACGCGATATTAATGACCACTTCAATCAACCTCCTAACGAAGGGAACCACCTTGAACTGAGGTGCTCCGATTCAAATAAACCGTTGGAAAAACATCCTCCTCTCATCCTGCAAATCTCTCATCCTACCTGATGCGCCTCCCGAGAAATAATTTGGTAATGTGAGCCGGAGGAATATATTATATTCTCTTCCATGAATATTAATTAAGAGTTTCACAAGAAAAAGAGAAAACTGGGGGGAAGCAAAAGGAGGCCTTTGTCACGATCTTCGGCCGGAGCGATGAGCCAGGCACTTGGGTCACGAGGTCCATCCCTCCACAACCCTCCCAATGGCCCTATCCCCTACCCCACAACCTACGGATAATCTCAAGCCCTTTCCCTGAAAAGACCCCTAAATCTCCCACTTAATCCCCCTCTTTTCATAATCTCCCTTTTCGGAATTCATAGGTCAAGGGTGTCACAGGAGCTGGGTTCAATAGTGGCCACCCTGGCAAAGGTACTTAAAATCAACTTGCTCTAGCATTATTAAACATTATTACTCCAAGTATCTACTTCCTATCTAATATCCATAATACATATATCAACTACTTTTATAAATAACTCGTGCTTCTCTCCTGACAATATTTCTTTATAAGAGTTCAAGGAAAAGGCTAAATTATTTTGATGACTGTGAGCAAGTCGTATAATAATTTACCCGAGCCACAATTCGGGATGAATCATCGCAGAACGAACGAGAGTAAATTGCGTTTTCAACTATCCCATATCATTCCCTTCCAGACAGAATTCCGGATGTTATGGATCGTGAAGCATCGAGGATTTTCGCAGATCATACGAAGTTCACACGTGAGAGGTGCAGACAAAATCAACGTAGTAACTACCTTAATATGTCATGTAGGACACTTGTAGATAAGAGGTGTTGGTGGTTGTAATCATTGTTTTTAAGGTGTTGAAAAATAAATGATAGTTGTTAATGTCAAAAAGAGGAGATTCTAATTCTCAGTACTTTAAGTATATGTTATTGGAATAGCCTATATATTCCACGAATTCACACTTTTCAGTTATAATTTCAGCAAAAACAACATAATGCATCAAATTCCACTCCTTAACTTATAAACAATATAATTCCCACAAAAGCCTAAATATTAACGTGTAAAATCAAAATGGGAAACTGTTCAAGAAATATAGGAAACAAATGCAGTTTCCCAAGAACAATTACCGAACCGAAACAATGAAAAGCAAAAGAAAAAAGCATTCCATTTGCATCTAGTGGCAGCAATTGCAACAACACGTAAAAGCGAGCGAGGGCGACCTTGAGTTCTCAGCGACGCATGGGAATGCGATCAACTAGTCCAAGGTTATATGACGTAGTGTATGTCATCGTTCTTCTGGAATGCTACGGAGAGCGATTCTCTGAGCAGTAACTTGTCGCGTATTTGCAATTTATCTCTGGGTTTGGAACGATATTAATTGTATTTGCAGGAAGAGGAGACACGGCTTAACCACGAATAATGCTGTCGTGAGATATCTTGTTCAGAACCCTTAAATTGTTATCAAGTAAGCGATAAAATAGTTCACATTGAATTAAATTGGGACTTTAATGTCTACGTCTTTTAAATACATGAATACGATAAGTTTAACAAAATAAAAGATTATATTAAGAAAAATAATGTTTGTTATACGTTTACAATGAACGCAGATTCATAACCGATAATGTCTATATAGTAAATTTCAACATCGTCTGCTTCACCTGATAAATTTCTTATCCTTAGTCAAAACTGGTCTCACAATCTCCTCTTCCAGTTTCCGGGAATAAAAAATCAACCACATGCGCGTATGGTTTGATCATAAGACATAATTTCCATGCAATAATCTTTGCTATTCACTTTAGTAAAACCCAAGAAAATCAATGCAACAAATACAAAACAAAACTCCTGACTCAAGAACATCCGGTTAGATATTATTTCTATTCTACCTTACCTTGCTATTTTGCGGGTGAACATAGCCGTGAACTCGCTGAGCGCGATTTGCTTACAATAAAGCAATCGGCAAGGTCCCGGATGAATGAGACCTAGGGAAGTAAAACAAGAAAAAGCAATTAGAGACATAGGGATCATTGTACACAAAATTTAAAATTCAAAGGATTATATTAAAACTTATCTACCAATCATCTACACTTAATTTCACAATAAATTAACGTAATGGAAACATAAATAAAATCAGATCATGTTACCTAGTTCAAAAGACTTGGTAACAAAAGGGATAAAATAAAAATTATGTATGCTGAAAGATGATAAAAAACGATAATAATGATGACTGAAATGTTAGTGAAGTTGAAAGCTAAACCCTATGGACTTGACCATTTCGTTAATATCATTCCTGCCCTAATTCTCATTATCCTCAACGGAAACATCATGATTATGACAGTTATCAAACGTTACCTACGCAAGAGCTTTGTTTTCACCATTATACTCATTATTTTTTCCCCAATTCTACTTCTTCAATATCAATCCTACCAATCTTTTTCTAATGCCGTATTTCTTAGCTTAACCTCTGTACAAAGGATTTAAATTATTCCTGCTTTAAAGTTAATGTAAGAACACACTCGTTGATC
>NC_090751.1:55704729-55707229 GCF_036898095.1 Palaemon carinicauda
ATATTGCCGCTATTCTTCAACCCCCAATGTAAATACTGGAAAGAGGGAAGTGGAAGTGAAGAGGGGGGGGGGGGGGGGGGGTCTCGTTCATTCATGGCGTGAGCGTTTTGACACGTTGTAAGTTTACCCCTCTAGTGAATAACAATGAAGTAAAGATCTCCAGCAAAAACACATTGCAACATCCCTCCATGCCATCTATACTCTTCGAATATAGATATCAATGATGTTCCAAGCATACCTAGAAACAAAGACCACTACAAAATAATCATTTGAGTCCCCAATTGTAATACATGTATGTTCATGATCCTAGTTCATTTAAATAAGGGAATATTGATTGATAAGATTTACTGCGAACACATATATATATACACACACACACACACTATATATATATATATATATATATATATATATATATATATATATATATATATATATATATATATATATATACACACACACACATATATATATATATACACACACACACACATATATATATATATATATATATATACATATACACACACACACACATATATATATATATATATATATATATATATATATATATATATATATATATATATATATATATATATATATATAGTGTGTGTGTGTGTTGTTACTTTGATTACATCACGCACACAGACTATTGTTTTGCTGAAATTTTACCACTTCATCGCATTTTCGTGAATGGTAAATACAAAATAAACTATCTTGTATCAAGATATATATCTTTTTCTTAGGCGTTCTTATTTAACCCATTGTGAGAACTCTTTTTAAACAAATTCTAGTATTGATGTGATAGAAAGAAAATCCTCAACGTGAATACCCGAACCTCAAAAGAAAAGTTATCAGCGCCATAGGATGAAACACAAAATTGAAAAATAAATACCCAATACCTCAAAATCATATAAGAAAATTTTAAGTTAATTTCAGAATACGCAAAGGGTTTTTTCATTACCCACTACAACCTGGAACGTAAGCCAAGCGGGGTACCAGAAAGAGCGAGAGTTGTGAAAATGCACTGTGATAATTACAGCAACCCTGAATCACACAGTGAATGACGGAGAGAGGTCACTACCATGATTCTCAGAATAATGATGTTCCTTCAACAATTTTCCCTTCGTGGATCTTGACATGTAAAGGAACGGTTTTGGTGTATAGACAATGCCAAGAGAATTTTTCTTAGAATAAAAAACATTCAGAGAGAGAGAGAGAGAGAGAGAGAGAGAGAGAGAGAGAGAGAGAGAGAGAGAGAGAGAGAGAGAGAGAGAAATTTCCGAGGGTTCATTGATTGGTCTTATAATGTATGTTCTACATAACTCTTATCAACACCGACGTATAAACTTCAGAATAGCAACGAAATCAATTTAATTTTTCAATTGTACCTCCTAAGAAAGGAGAAGCTAACATATAGAGAGCGGAACTACAAAGACAAAAAAAAAAAAAAAAAAAACCCTATTTCTAGGGGAAAAAATAAATAAAAAATAAATAAATAAATAAATAAAAAGATAATACAATATAAACTGCTTGTATCACTAATTTCTTATTCCTGAATCTCAAAATAAGTATAACACCAAGGTTTCAGGAACCAATACAAATTACGCAAAATACATAAAAGAATGATTAATGAAATAAACGTACAAATGATTGCACACAACAAAGATAAAACCTTCAAATATGAACAGTATTAAAACACTTGATTTGAATAGCACAAAATGAGCTTTGACAAAGACTGATGTGCTGACAAGAACAGTGATTGATATGCATGTCTCAAAAGCTAACCAGAGGGTCATAAGGGTACAAGAATAGCAAAATTGAACTGAGTAATGGAAGATTGCGAAGAGTTGCTTAATAAACAAGCTATTTTTGGTTACAGTTCAGGGGGACTTATAAAAAAATCCCAAGAATTAATAAAACGGCTTTAATACCCAAAATAATTTTAAGTAATAAAAGATAACGTTTTATTCAAAGTTTATATAGTAAATAAAAAGTACAATGTATTTAACTGGTTTTCTAATTCCTATCCTATAAATCGATGAACAAACCAAACTTATCAGCTCTAACATATAATTTTCTAAAAGACATGAAAATACTTATAATCTGAATCATCTAGAGTATGTGTAAAAATGAAAGATCACAAATATAAGGTAATGCATTATGTTAACGAAAAATTATCCTTTTAGCAGGGTTGATTACTAGTTTTAAAAGATGCGAAAATCTGCGATATAAAGTGAAATAAGGATGTCCCAGATCAAGGTAAAAGCTTGCTCCAAGTTTCTTGGAATTATCCGAAACAACTTTTGCTGCGAAATTTTCCCAAGGGCCGCCATGAACTATTGCAACGCGAAGAAGATAGATAGGAATAATTCCAGGAACCATTATATTGCTTGCAATTTGAACAAGTACAAAATTAAAACACTCATGCACACATAAAAGTTTATATATATATATATATATATATATATATATATATATATATATATATATATAT
>NC_090751.1:55717229-55742229 GCF_036898095.1 Palaemon carinicauda
TTCACCCTACAAGCAGTTCTGTAAAGGAACAAGAAAACATCATTCAGTATTTGAATCCGCGTGTACCATTGGAACTACGATGAATAAAAAATCCTGAAAATAGTGAATACCTTTAACTTGATGTTTCTTGGCAAAACAAAACACGCCCTGTCTGCAAACCATTGCTTCAACCTGTCATTACCATTACCTTAACCATTTGGTTTTTTTATAGATATGTAAAACTGTTATACACACGATACATACTTTAACACAAGAATTAAACTTCATGGTTGCTTAATACATCGAAACATACAAATTCAGAAGTCATCATTTACCGTGTCACACAAAGCATCAATTTGATAAACTACATCTGCCTATAGTCGATTACTCAATTGATATTTTTGGCCATAAAAACTAAGCTATAAGATCTAACAACTTGACAATATCTCATTCTGAATGGTTTCTTAATAACGTCTCAAATACGAAAATACACAACACCCGGTAATTTTTTTGTCATCAAAATAATTAACTCAGCTTTATATACATATATATATATATATATATATATATATATATATATATATATATATATTTATATGTATATATATATATATATATATGCGTGTGTGTGTATAGAGAGAGAGAGAGAGAGAGAGAGAGAGAGAGAGAGAGAGAGAGAGAGAGAGAGAGAGAGAGAGAGAGAGAGAGAGAGAGAGAGAGAGAGCCTACACACAAAATGCCAGAAACACATCGAATATATGCATACAAACCGAAACATTCAGTGTTTATACAAGCATTCATAATAATTTCAATGTGCTTTACGTTATTTCCTGATCTTGCCTTAAAATTATAATTTACTATTTAATTTCCAACTCACGAATATCGCACAAAAGAAGCGAAATTCCGTGACTAGAGACCTTAAACACCAAAATCTATTTTCACTTAATAAAGTGCCAGCTTTCACATGTCTTCCTCATAATTCCGTGGAAATGGTGAATTATAAGACGCCAAAAAGTTTTCTTACAATTATTTCCAAGATAAAATATATGTTGCCCCGCAAGGGCTGATATTTCTTTTGACTCCAATAAACTGAATGTTTAAAGCAAACACACATTATAATGCCTCAATGACACTTGAACTTCAAAATGTTTAGATTCAAGAGCAGAAAAAAAAAATAATTGTTGAGATAACATGCCACTCATTCGTTTATCTTTAAATCATGAATATATGACAAAATATAGATACGAATTTTTCATTGCTTATGAATAAGACCAAAAAACGATTTTTGTTTTAAATGCATTATGCAAAAACTATCGGTCTTCTTTGGTCTGCACTTTATTATTATATCATTACCAATTGCAGGGTTTGAAAGACTAGAGACAGAAAATAGTATCAAATAGAATTTTTGCATAATTACTAGATGATATTGCATACAGTGCGATGATTTTGAGAATTCCTACAATTCAGTCATGCAAAGCAGAGTTTTTCAAACTGAGCTTAAACTAAAGTTATTTATATACCTGTGTCAGTTCAAGAAAATAATTAGTAAATCTCAATGACAATGAAAAAAAATAACTTTCCAGTTTCCTGTTCGCAGTTATTTGGGACAAGAAAAGAATCATATACATGTGGCACAATAATATCTTCTATGTAAAGAATTATTCATGATGGCCTTGGGGAACCACAAGTTTTCACAAGCCCGAACAGTAATAAAAATAGGGACGAATCAATAGAAAAGGTGAAACGCCAATAGAAGAAATTAATCAAATTTCTAGTCAGGGGAATCACATATATGGCTTGAACTCTACATTTCTTGAAAAAAGTAAATAACTAATCAACGAAAAATGACATCTATGCTGCTTCACCTTCGCTAAATAAAGCATGTCTTTGAAATGTAGATTCAAAATTTTGGTTACACTGATAGCTGGAATTTCTAGCCACATACTTCATAAAAATGGGACCTTAAAATCTATAAATTAAAAAAAAAAAAATCTTTCCGAACTCGTTGGGCACATGTGGAGTTTTCAAAATTAAATCTATTATTCTAAATTAATTAAATACAGTTCAAAATCTAATCTATTCTTTCATATTATATATAAACAGTTTTTCCTTAGCTTGCGGTTACTATGCAATGACTTAATATTGATTATATATTTGGCTATACCTTTCATTTCTTCCTTTTTTATTATATTTTTTAATTGGCCATCTCATATAAGAAAGCGTACAAAGCTAGTTCTTAGTCTTTAAGTAGGGTCGATTAAAATGTATTCACATTATGAACAATAATAACTCGAGTTATGAGACTTTTTTTAAACCTTAAAAACCGTGAAACTATTCCACAACCAGTATCAAAGTTAGCTTTGGTGAAAGTACTTCTAATCTATATTTTCAACTCTGCCTACTTAGAAGAAATCCCGAGATACACGATTAAGAAAGATATAAAAGCAAGCAGCCCAGAGCATTTTGGTTACACGAACGAGGTACCAATATCTGAAAGTGGAAACATATGTGAGTTCATCTAACATATAGAAATTGGTGTTTGTCAGGCTGGCACTGCTCCAAAGGGGTGCCAGACGACCCAAATGAAATTCATCCATAATCAATGTTGATTCCGAAGATTGCAGTAAACTATTCCCCAAAATGTCTCTCTTAATCCGTAGAGGCTGATAGCGTTCGTAATATTGATGTAAATGGCAACGAAAAAATATTTGAGAATATTTTCCTTGAACCTTTTTCCAGACAGTTAGGATTTATCATGTAAGATTAGTCTCGCATCTCTATTCCAATTTCGAAAATGAGCGAAATCTTAGGCTTCAACATTTCTTATCGATGAAATTTTTGTGGTGCGTATAGCACCCCTTTGCGAAGTGCCACTCGGTCAGTCGACCATTTCTGCACATCTTGGATGACCTCATATGTTTCTACTTTCAGATGTTGGTACCTCGTTCGTGTAACCAAAATGCTCTGGGCTGCCAGTCTAATAGTGGGAAAAGACAAAAGGTCAAATGCGCCCATGGATTTGATATTTGCAAATTTGTTTACTATCTTAACTTTTCAGAGATAGGGAGAGAGATAGAGCGCGCGTTTGAATCAACAGATATAAAGATTTACGAAGAATCGTTACCATGCAAATAAAGAAAGCAACAACTGAAAGAAAGGATACACAAATAAAATAGTTTCCCTTTATATATGGAATTACATGAGAGCTATGTGGTAAACTGAATAGTAAACAGTCACGGTGACAAAAGTCAGAAAAAATACCAGCATATAACAACTGGAATTATAATTGCAGTGGAAGCGCAAACTATAAAAAGAATATAGATGCTCTGATACAAACACAGACATATATATATATATATATATATATATATATATATATATATATATATATATATATATATATATATATATATACATATATATATATATATATATATATATATATATATATATATATATATATATATACACACACATATACTTACACACATCAATAGTTAAAGATATAACCGTGTTAAACCAGTTCAGGTCAAGCTAAAATATAATGGTAGGAAACAAAATTTGTATAGAACTAAAGTAAACCAGAGAAAAGTAATTTTAAGTAAGAAAATAAACACTCCCAGCTACATGATGAAATGGAAACAAGTAAAGAAGAAATGAATAACAATTTAACAAAATTTGTATTGGAATCAGCACATGAGATAGGGGGAAAAGTTCCTAAACAAGATCAAGGAAACCTATTAGAAAACACCAAAAACCTAATAAAGAAAAGATAGGAAATGAGGGTAAATTCCAGGAAATGAAAGAGAGTTAGCAGAACTATGCAAAACAACAAACAAACTAAACACCCAAAACATTTGTAAACACAATAAGACAAAAATTGAGTATATACTAAAGAAATGAAGAAGCATCAAATTGATGAAAAGAAAACTTGGAACAGAGCGCTAAAGATGTTGGCTATAAACTTTGAAAATGGAAAAATTATCTACAAAAGAGATGGAGTGGTTAAAATTGCAGAGGATTTCTATAAAATGCTAAACAATAGTTATATAAGAAATAACTTTGCCAATAGAAATAATGAAACTTCTAAGATGGTACCAAACATAACAGTAGAAGTAAAGACCGTATTAAAAGGCATGAAAAGAGGCACAACAGTAGAAGATGGACTAACAATTAATCTAATAATAGAAGTAGGAGATTTCATAGTAGCTAAACTTGGTGAACTTTACACAAAATGTCTGCAAGAATGCTCTATACCTACAGCTTGAGAAAACTTTAAAATTATATTAATTCACAAAAGGGAGACACATAAATCCTGAAAAATTGCCACCCAATCATTTTACTCTCAGTAATATATAAAATATTTACAAAGATCATATTAGGCCGAAAAGAAAGACAGCTAGATTTCAATCAACCAAGAGAGTGGGTAAGATTTCGAAGTGGATATTCAACAACGGAACATAGCGATGTAATTAACCAACTAGTGGAAAAATCAACAGAGTTTGATAAATCACTACGTATGACATTTATAGACTAGTAGTAGTAGTAGTAGTAGTAGTAGTAGTAGTAGTAGTAGTAGTAGTAGTAGTAGTAGTAGTAATAATAATAATAATAATAATAATAATAATAATAATAATAATATATAGAAAAGTTTTGATTCTGTCAAATCTTAAAAATTAATGAAGGCCCTTCAAAGACAAGGAATAAATTAGTTTTATGTAAGGACACTTGAAAGATATTTATATGGGAAGTACAGTAAGCCTAAAACTACATAAATATAGTGAGAAAACTCGAATTGAGAAAGGAGTTGGACAGGAGGACCCCGTCTCTTCTGAATTATTCACACCATGCCTAGAAGTTTTTTTTTATGAATTCAGAATGGGAAAATGTAGGAATTAACAACTTCGGAATTGCAATGACATAATTCTGTTTAGTGAATCATGGGAGAAATTGCAAAAGATGATAGATTTGATTAGAGAAAGCAGAAATGTAGTACTGAAAATTTATGTGTAAATTATGATGGTGTTCAAAAAAAAAAAGTTATTAAATGTACCTACTCAAGATGGACGATAAGTATTTCCCCAGGACATGAGACAGAAATTAAAAGACGGATAAACATTTAATGGAGCCTTTGGTAAAAAAATGAGATGCCACTTTCTCTAAAAAGAGTATTTAATCAGATGGTCCTACCAGTATCAACTTGATCATCAGGAACTTGGAGCCTTACTAAAGGCCTTAAAACATAAGCTATTTACAATTCAAAGAGCTATTGAAAGAATAATGATGGGAATAATACTGAGAGACAGAAAAAGAGAAACATGGATACGAGAGCAAAATAGAGTAGAAGTATTCTAACAACATATAAGAAAAAGAAATGGACATGGGACGGACATATAATGAGAATGACAGATAACAGACAGTTACTATGAATAACAGAATGGACCTTTAGATATTGCAAATGAAGAAGAGATATTGTCGAGCTAACAAAATTTGCGGGTGTAGACTGTTATAGAAAGACCATAAACAGACGGGAGTGGAAGTACATGCTTAAGGCCTTTGTCCTGCAGTGGACTAATTGTTATACATATATATATATATATATATATATATATATATATATATATATATATATATATATATATATATATATATATATATATATATATATATATATATATATATATATATATATATATATTATATATATATATATATATATATATATATATATATATATATATATATATATATATATATATATATATATATATACACACACATATATATATATATATATATATATATATATATATATATATATATATATATACATATATATACACATATATATTATCTAAAGTTTTTGAACGTCTTCTGGCAACACGTCTTGATAGATTTGCTGAAGGTAATCATCTGTTCCCTGGTTTGCAATTTGGTTTTCGTAAAGGCCTTGGAGCATGTGATGTCCTTTTCACAATCTCCAATACTGTACAGAAATCTCTTGATTGTGGTCAAGAAGTTCGTACGATTGGCCTTGATTTTAGTACTGCCTTTGACCGTGATAATCATGAGGCCCTTGTTTTCAAACTCAAACAGTTGGGAGTGGGTGGGTCGTTTCTTAGCATCGTTATTGAATTTTTAAGTAATAGATCACAAAGAGTTGTTGTTGATGGGCACCATAGTGAGTATAGGAATGTGATATCTGGTGTTCCTCAGGGTAGTGTTCTTGGCCCATTACTTTTCATACTATATATACATGACCAGTGATTTGGCCTAGAAAACAAGCTTGTTGCATATGCAGATGATGCTACTCTCTTTACATCAATTCCATCTCCTGAATGTAGGTCTGGGGTTACTGAATCCCTTAATAGAGATCTAGCTAAAATTAGTACATGGTGCAAGTTATGGGGTATGAAGTTGAATCTTAACAAAGTATGATTGTAAGTAGGTCAGGGACCGTGGCTGCTCAATATCTAGATCTCAGCATTAAATCAGTAGAACTTCAAAAGTTTAAACTCGCAGCAAATATTCCTATGTTGAACAGGATTACATAAGTCCTTTTTATAGTTTATAAATCAAATATCTGTTTTAATGTTGTTAATGTTTTTCAAATATTTCATTTTAATTTGTGTTACTTCTTATATCGTTTATTCATTTCCGTATTTCCCTTCCTCAATGGACTATTTTCCCTGTTGGAGCCCTTGGGCTTATAGCATCTTGCTTTTCCAACTAGGGTTGTAGCTTAGATAATAATAAATAATAATAATAATAATAAAATATATATATACACACACATATATATATATATATATATATATATATATATATATATATATATATATATATATAAAATCAAAATCTTATTATTGGGTAATAATAAATGTGTAAAACCAAACGTAGCAGGGCCCTCAGTAAGAAAAAAAAAATAATAATAAATAATAATAATGATCATTCTGTCGCTCAACCTACAAAAAAAAGAAATTTCCATAAAACGTGCTATACTTCCGAAAAATAACATTAACAAAATGTGCTGCACAATCTGACACAGTGGACGTTCTTTGAAGTAAGAAAAATTGACAGACCTGATTGTTTGCAATGTCATATATGACCTTGGATCGTATTATATTTTATTTTCTTAAGTAATATCATTGCTCTGTTATATCATGTAGATATATTTAATGCAGTTGTGATAACACACTAAGGCTAGGGTGTTCTAACGATAAACAATAACGGGTAACAACTTTTTTTTTTTTCTTTTAAAGCCTTTTCTCCCCACCTACAGACTTTACTTAAGGGAACTATAGTATATGCAAAGCAAAGAGCCTCTTAAATAGTTATTGAAGCTTTAATGATACTTGTTAGTTTCAATGAAAATATATATAACTATTTACCTGTGCTTAAGAAAAGTAGTCTCCTTAAAAACCAGATTCAGATGACATTAAAAAAGAAAACCTGTGCAAAAGACTTGAAGGCTGAGTTAACGATATTGCATTATGGTAAATAATAATCAGTGACGGTTAATCACCACTTTCTTGAAATGAATCTTTTAAACAAGTATGTATTACGTCTTAAGCCAATCTACACATTATTCAAATATTTCCTTTAAAAATTAAAATGTACTTGGAGATTTAGAGCCTTTATATGTTCATATCCTCTTGATATATCTTTCCTACTTCATTCCAGTAAAATATATCGTAATTTTACATAGCATCTCACATACATATACAATTGAATTGTCTTCCACTTTCGATTTGCTTCCAATTAGAAAGTTTCTTCTTAATTTAACACAGGTGAACTTGGTTGATGTTCCACCTTCCAGTTTCTTAACGTAAAGTATAAATAGAATATAATTATCAACATAATCAAAATTTGTTAGGCTGCAGTCAATAGTTTTGCTAGCTTTACTCTGAAATTAAAAAAAAAATCAATTTATTCGAACGAAACTTCTTTATGACATTTATGTGACTTTATCATGCACTTATATTCGGTCGGCGTTCACACGTTATAGAAGAATTCTCATTCGTCTGATTTTATTATCAGAAATATCTGTCTTTAGTTGGATAAAAAGCTTGTCTTACATTCTAGTAGTTATATATTCTATGTTGATATATTTGCCTTTACAAATTCAAGCATTCAACTTCTGCAATCTTATTTACTTGCTTTAACTAAGCTTCGAAGTAGGTTGACACCTGTCTACGCTTATTGCCAGATGGTAGCACCAAGGTTCAGTAGAGTACTTATGGCCATCTCCCGGCCTCCTTTTTCTCGGAACCTCTATTACCCATGATTTTCAGAATTTTGATTCTTTAGTGAATTAATGACCTCCTGAAGATATGGCAAACGTATAATGAACTAGCAAATACACTGAGAGAAGCAGGACCAGAACTCGTCAAAGTTACTCCCATGTATTCACAAAACTAGTAGCCAAAGCCACAAATCAGTTATCTCTACTTGAGTACAATTTTAGATTCCCTTTCCGCTCTAAACTATCTTTGCTAAAATGTTCTAAAACTGCTGTTTTAGTCAGTTTCCATAACAGATAGGCAGCTTCTCAAATACTCCCAGACAGCCCTTTTTTCAGCAAATAATTCACTCCCATTATTGCGATGTTCAGTCAAGCTACCATTGAACACGTTGATTTAGTGTTTCCTATATATCAAACTCATCAAAAGATTCTTTTTTTCTTCTTCTTCCTTTTCAAATTCTTTCCTTCTCACAAGAGATTCATACAAACTTTGTTCTATGGCTAAAGGCTCTATTTGTTTCTTTTCCACCCCTCTATTTTTCTTTATCTAGACCTGAGTTTATTTATTGGTAACAAAATGGCAACAGCAGAATTATGAAGAACTTCAATACAACCATTAAACATATCAATAATGGTAAAAAATAATAATGGTAATCATGATAATAATAACAATGACAATATTAAATAATAATAATAATAATAATAATAATAATAATAATAATAATAATAATAATAATAATAATAATAATAATAATAATAATAGGTCAACATCCTTTGGAGGATGAGAGGGGATTGAATACCTTCACCATCTATCTATTTTCATCATTTTATGCCATAACATGAAAACATTCTCAAATTCATAAAGGAGAGGAAAAAATCCAGTTTACTCTCCGCTTGGTACCTCTATAGCGTGGGAATATATAAAGAGTACACCTTAGGTCAACTTGTTCTTATAGGAAAGGCTAAAGGGAAAGGTGGTAGGTGAGAAGTGGGGGAGGGGGACGAGTGAGGAAGGGGAGGAGGCCTTGGTGGAAGAAGAAGAAAGAAGGAAGGATAATGTGAGCGAGTGACCTTTAAGAGGCCAAATCCCAAACGCAAGGGGAACAAACACTTTCCGAGGTATTTAAAAGCAATAAAAGAGGTGTAATGGCAAAGGCATTCTATCGCCTGACAATGAACACCGTTTATGAATGTGAAAACACCGGTGCGAGAGTCCTCATCAGAAGACGGTAATGGGTGTTAAGAGGTGTTGAAACTGCAGGCTTCCAGGTGATAGTAATGAGTGTTAAAGGTGTTACAAATGGAACGCCTTTTACTCCAGGTTGTTCTTTGTGGAAACTTCGGGTCATTGTGTGATGCCCGAAGAACCTCCACTCCAAAAACAGAACGATAATATTCGAGTGGGCATTGACCAAACGGCGACCCAAAACATACTTAAATTCATACTGCACATGACTAGGATGCTTCGAGACCCGTTTGCATGACCTTTTACGACAAAGGCTATTTATTCGTTACTGAAGATGGAGACTGTTACGCTCGTCTTTAACACAATGCTTATGTTAACAGTGTTGTTTTGTTAAGAAAGATTTTGAGATTTTAAATGAGATAAAATCACGCAATTTATTTGATGACTTTCCTGTAGACAGAAATTATTATAATAATCTATCAGAACGATATCAAAACGACAAAAATAAAGATGTGCTACAACTTCTGCAGCGAAAGGACAGAATTCTTTCAGAGAAAAATGTTGACTATGTGAACCAATGGAAGTTTTTACGAATCATATTTTGATTCTATATCCTTTTCGGTATCTTATTAGATGAAAAATAAACCATTCTTCGCAACTAACTCTGACGAAAACGTTCCCCCAACAACCTTCCATTGCACATCCGTTGCGCTCTTGTAGAACGTTCTCTGCGGATATTATGAAAAAAAACTACTTGATCATAACATAGCATTCTGCACCAAGAGCACTAACCAACTAACATGAAAACATGTCCGACTTAATCATCCTGGAAAGCTCGTGCAAGAGAACGCGTAATACTTTGACGATAATTATTACTTTGTGATTTGACTGATATCATCAATAATACTTCGGGAGGTAACCGTGATCGCGAAATTGCCATGTATAAGGGGATGTTATTATTTCATGAAGCCATGACCCGGACAATAATGAAGTTAAAGAAGTAGGGAAAGAGTTGGGATAAACTGGCTCCTAAGCAAATTGATCATCATCTCTTGGGGGAAATGAAACAATAAAAATATTTTAAAATAGCCTTCATGCCTACGCTGACATAGGATAAACATACATAAAACAGATACACTTTAATTATCGTCTTTTAAGCGTTAATAAAAGTAAATATAATTCAATAAGCGTTGATTTTCTTTCCCATTTATAAATTAAAGTTACTTCAAAGAAAAAGAATTATGAGATTCCTTCGATCAGGTGCACGTTTTATTTTCATAGAGACTTGCATCAGTTGTATTTCATCATAAAGATTCCAATAAAACGCTACTTCAGCAATTTATTGATCACATTATCTCTATTCTATATATAAAAAATTAAAAGAAGTTTGTTGGTTTATTTAAGGAAAAAATTGAAAATCCTAGAGTATTATTATTTCATAGAAACAAGACACCGCTTAATTGCAGCCGAAATGACACCCAGTTTCGACAATGATTACAGATAATACGTTCTTTGTTTCCTGTGTCTATGGTGATATTCACCAGCACAAAAGAGTTTCATCTTGACCTATACAGCTTTATTCTTGACCTCCTGATCAGGTATCACACGATATAAGACCAAAGTAAAAAAAATATCACGATCCTAGTTCCGCAATCATTTATCACGGGATATGTATAAAAGCTGCGAGATCCTCCTCAGGGCACCGCGTGGATCAGCATTAAAAAGAAAAAAAAATAAAAAAAAAAAAAATAAATAAAAAAAACTTACACGAACAACCAGTAAAATAGTGTAGAAAATAGAATCGCTATTTTGGGCTAACACTGAATAAAACTTTACAGCAGTTTATACACAAACCACAATTAACATAATACACTTCATATAATATGCAGGCTAAGACGAAAAAAATAAAGACTATTTCTTAGGTAAACATTGCATAAACATTCAAGTTACTGGAGACAACACAAAAACATCAATACCACGACATTAATTAGAAAAATAAACGCATAATGGAAATAGTTTATCGAATAAAAAAAATTAAAAATAACAATTTGTGTCTAACCTTATGAAGAGAGTAGCCTACTTGAATCCCATGCCTGAGATGCCAAAATTTCAAAAACTTAGTCCCACAATAAATTAAAATAACAAAACTATTTAAAATTATATGTTACCTTTCATTTACCCTATCAGCTACTTGTTTTAGGGTCCTATCTTCCTCATGAATAAAAATCATAGCTGTGTGTTATTTGGATAATCACGTCAATGGAAGAATGGGTAGTTATAGACAAACTGCTCTTCATTCGCATTTAATGACAAAATGAACCAACAGGTTATTTAGTTAGACGAAATTATATACATGAAGATAAACACACCTTAGAAACAGAAATGTATAGATGTCAACCAAGCATCTTTACTTGTTATTTTGAACACCTCTTACATTTCAAAGTAATATCCACATTGCAATATCATTTTAATGGCATAAACATATCAATATTAATTACGTTCCAATAACTCACATAAATGGTAGAATGAATTAGTGCACGACAGGTGCATGGCAAAACCAAAAATCATCATAGAGATTAATGTCATGAGGAGTAGAACAGTTATAAAGTACTAACAAATGAAATTTAAAATATGAAATCCTTCTATTACAGTAGTTATATTATTCCTCAACCCACTAAACCAGACTGCTGCATAGAAAGCAATATCAAATTTGAACTACCCAAGGGTGAATACAAAAACAATGTGACAGTCTAGATATCAAAATTCCACTAGCTAATGGCAAAACAACGTCGTGATATAATAATAATAATAATAATAATAATAATAATAATAATAATAATAATAACAATAATAATAATAATAATAACAAAATTTAAAATAAAAACACAATGAACAGGTAGTATAGAAAAAAACCTGATTATTATTTTTCATCATCCTTCTTGTGATTATCACAACATGCAACAACCAATATCTTCAAGGTTCTGAAGTCACATGAAGCTATAATATCATCGCCTGTTGCATTTGCAAGCAACACATGGTCCTCAACGTTAGAAAAAATACACAAAGCTTCAATAACTTACTATTTGATGCGCATAAGCCTTTACCTTTCAATTACCCAGCCGTGACGTCAGCTAACTACTCTCGGGAAAAACTGCATTAATTTGGGAAGAGAAAATAAGCCAGGTAAAATTCGATCCCGAGAATGGGCATGTAAAAAAAAAAGTGGAGGAGGTGCAAAGAGCGGTTCGTGCTGTGAGGAACTGCCCTGGCTTCTCGTAATATGCAGGGTCGTAACCTATTGAAATTGCCTCTTATTGTGCCGAAAACGACGCAAAAAATAGTTTAGCCAATGGGAACGAGCTAGATGGTTAGATAGGGAAAATCGATAGACGTTAGCAGACCATCGAATTTCTTGTGAGAGAGAGAGAGAGAGAGAGAGAGAGAGAGAGAGAGAGAGAGAGAGAGAGAGAGAGAGAGAGAGAGAGAGATTTCTTTCACGTGAGTAACTTGTGGTTAATTACGGTTATTTATAACTTGTAAAAACATAAATAAATACATAACGGAGAAGAGTATAGGCAATTGTCCCGACAAGGTAAAAAATAGAAAGGTGAATCGGTGACTTCTTAGCCTCCGATTCTATGATGTTCCTACAACATTTGGGAGTTTAGTGCGCCATCGTTACTCCCAGCTACCATAAAAGGGGAAGGGAAGAAAGGGGGGGGGGGAGAATGGAGAGTCATGAGGGGAAAAATATGAGGGCCTAGTCGTGAGGACCCAATGACTATGAATGACTTTATCCCAGCTTGAACCACCTGTGGGGAAACTTGCCATTGAACGCTCGCACTGCATTATCTACCAATATTTTATTCGCAGATGCCATTTACGGCTGGGAGCCTGGGGCTCTTTCACAACGGGGGCAAAGACAGGGGGGCTAATTTCAAAAGGGATACCAGGCAATTTCAGTCCTTAAGTCCTGCGCATCTGATTTCGAATTTCTTTTTCGAAATGCTCAGAATATATTAAAAGTTATCCCAGATATAGCTTTCCGACATATTGTATACACAAACTAAAATATTGTTCTAAAGTTGTTACTTTGCATGTGCAACACACTTTTAAAATAAATGTTTACATGTTCGACTTATCGGAAGCGTTCACTGGGCAAAGTGAAAAAAAAAAAAAAAAAAAAAAAAACTGAAAGCACTGATTCACAGGATCTCAAGATTTTATAACCTCATTTTATGGCCTCGTGCAACACATATTAACAACTACGCTAACACCGTTGGAAATATGTTTGCGTTTCAGCACAGTCTTTTCGAACAGCGAAAAATTTTTACCCCTGAAATTCCACGCTTATAAACTGTACGACGTGCATTCGCTAACTCTAAAGTAGAAGTTCACACATTTGCAAAGTAAAATCCTCCCAAATATATATTTTCTTTAAATGAAGAAGTCCAATGCCTGGGAGGGGGGGGGGGGAGCAATTTTGAGGTAAATTATTCGGATATAAAAATTTCCAGAATAAAAAGAGAAATGCTAGCACCAAATTCAAACACCATTTTTTTTATTAAGATTAATACGTCATACCATATCTGACTCAATCCTAATAAATAAATACTTTGTTTTAATATAAGAATAAAAATTAAAAAATAAAATAAATTCAATATACATTTTAATGAATATTAAGACCGGTAATAAAGATTTATTCGGTCTATGTACCTCTACACATAACATACCAATTACTATCTTTTTCTTTCTTATGCAAACGTTATAGAGGTTTAAATTTCTCTCGGTCTTTATATATATATATATATATATATATATATATATATATATATATATATATATATATATATATATATATATATATGTATATATATACATATGTATATATATACATATGTACATATGTATATATATATATATATATATATATATATATATATATATATATATATATATATGCATAAAAATAGTCTGTTGTTACTACATCTCACAAATAATCAAGTTTGTCTTTTAATTTTCATACAATGTATTCTTTCCTTAAGACTATCCAGAATCAAATTTGAGGCAATAAAATATATATGTCATAGGTATAAATTACTTTATCTTTGTAAACGAAGTTTAATATATTTTATAAGAACACTCCGTCCTCACAGAAACCTTTCTCTTCAGTTTACTGGTTTTTAACATTAACCCGTATTCATGATTAAAAAATTTATTTACAATAGGGAAATTTCTAATTTCCTTTTCCTTGGCCTACCAAGCTACTAATTATAAGTTAGCATACTCCTACTTAACCATTCATTTACCGAACAAACAAATTATCATATATGCATTGAACTTTTCCGATATTTGTTTACTAAATACCTGATTTTGAAACATTCAAGTGTATACATAATACAATTACTTTTTTCTTTTACTTTCTTGTTTAGGCTCCCATCAACATTCCTAAATACTATAAATATAACGACCTATCTAATAACAAAAGCTACGAATTAAAACATATGTGATAACTAGTCATGTACATTCCTACACATATTGCTTATATCCAAATGCACACATGTTTACTTTATGTTTGACTGTCTACTGCATATGGTTATAATCATATATATAGTAGCGAATATATAAACATGATATGCATACACATTTCCATAATACAAACACACATATAAATAACATAAATGTACATACATGGGCTTCAAACCATAAAGTTACAGGTAACTTTAGAATAAGCGAATACCATAGGGAATAAAAATTAATTACAAAGTGCTTGTACGTGTTAAAACATTTGAAATGTCTAGGACCCCTCAGACTTCCCTCTTTCCGTGGTATTCACTTATACACACAGAAATATATACATACATATATATATATATATATATATATATATATATATATATATATATATATATATATATATATATATATATATATATACACCGTGCACTGATACACCCTTGGGTAGGGTACATTATCCATTAGTCCCACTGAATTAAGTAACCGACTTGACACCTAATATGGTTTTCCAAAATTACCAGTCAGGTCTTGGAGCCATAATTCGCACACTTCAGAATATCTCAATTCACCATCGGGTTATAAGCATTCATTTACTATGAAAGAACTTGGATTAACCATGTCCAGAACAAAAATCTTTCATCTAAAAATTCAATAAAAAGGGATCACTTGCCTACTTGGGTGAGGGGGAAATAATTTGTCGCACATCGTCTAGTCCGACTAGTAGTAAGCGAGAAAGATCGGGCAAAGACATGCGGTATTATCTGCATTTAAGACACCTGGATGTCCAACGAGATACATGAGATAGGTTTCTCTTCGTTTACACGTAATGAGCATGACAGGAATACTTGGCTTGGCTTTACAGCAACGTAAAAATAAATGAAGGCGACTGGATAGCTAAAATATGCAAATATATATATATATATATATATATATATATATATATATATATATATATATATATATATATATATATATATATATATATATATATATATATATATATATATATATATATATATATATACATATATATATATGTATATATATACATACATACATATATATATGTATATATATACATACATATATATATATATCATCATCATCATCATCATTCTCTTCATTATTTTGAGTAAGTTTGTGATATTTAGAAGCCTATTCTGTTATTCTTTTTGTCCATCTATTATCTGTCCTGCCCATGTCTATTTCTTAATTCTTGTTAGAATATCTTCTACTTTAGTTTTCTCTCTTATCCGTGTTGCTCTTTTTCTCTCTTACGGTTATTTCCATCATTATTCTTTTTATGGCTCTTTTAATTATAACTTTATTATGTTGTAAAGTTTTAGTAAGGCTCCAAGTTTCTGATGCACAAGTTAATACTGATAGGACTATTTAAATAAATACTTTCATTTTAGAGAAAGTTGCATTTTACATTTCATAATCTTATTTTGTTTACCAGAGGTTCTCCTTCCCATGCTCATCCTTCTTTCAGTTTCGCTGTCATGCCCTGGGAAAACCTTTAACATCTGTCTTAAGTACGTAAATTCATAAATAATCTCTAGAGGCCCATTCGTAACTATTCTTTGTTGCCTTTCTATATTTTCATTGAACATTCTCTTAGTTTTACTCATATTTATTTTCAGACCTACATTTCTGTTCTCTCTAGCAAAATCTTCTATCACCTTTTGCAATCCCTCCCATCATTCACTGGATAGAACTAAGTAATATGCAAATCTTAAGTTGTTAAGGTATTCCCCATAAATGTAAAGTCCTACATTTTCCCAATCGAAATTCTTAAAAACTTCTTTAGGCACGCTCTGAACAATTTAGGAGAGATGGGGTCTCCCTGTCCATCTCCTTTCTAAATCAAAATTTTTCTATCTTCATCTAGTTTCAGGATCGCTGTACTTCCTTTATAGATATCTTCAAGAGGTCTAACATAAGTTTTATCTATTCCTTGAACTTGAGGCGCTTTTATTACTGTAGAAGTTTTGATAGAATCAAAAGCTTTCTCATAGTCTATAAATGCCATACATAGTGGTTTTTCATACTCTATTGATTAAATTTCTAGCTGTTATCTTATTCGGCCTAATATTTTAAAAATTACTGAGAATAAACTTATTGGGCGGTAATTTTTCAGGTCTTTTGTATCCTTTTTTTTTTGTGAATTATTGTGACAAAGGTTTTTCAAGCTGTAGGTATATAGCATTCTTGTAGATAATTTGTGCAATGTTCAACGAATTTTACTGTTATGAAATCTCCTCCATCTATTATTGAATCAATTGTTAGGCCATTTCTTCTTGCCCCTTTGCCTCTATCCGTGCCTTTTAATGCTTTCTTTACTTTTCCTACTGTTACTTTTGGTACCGGCTCAGATGTTTAATTATATATTGGCAGTGTTATTTCCTATTTCACTATTGAATAGCATTGCATAGAAATCCTCTGCATTTTTTATCACTCCATATCTTTTTTGATAATATTTCCATTTTCATCCTTTAAAGCAAATATCTGTTGGCAACCAGTTCCAACTCATCTTTTTCATCAACTTGATACTTCTTCCCTTCTTTACAGTTCCTAAATTTTTGTCTGAGTGTGTTTATAAATGCATTGGGTTTTTAGTTTGTTTATTGTTTTGGATACTTCTGCTAATTCAATTTCATCTCTCATGGTACTCCCAGCTAAACGAAGAAATGGAAGCAAGTAAAGAAGAAATTAATAGTAATTTAACAAAATTTGTGTACGTATATGGCACAAACGTGAAAAAAGAACAATTTACTATTAGCATTAATCTTTTTTAACACAGGTAAAGCACAAGCACTTTAAAGCCAATTTCAAGCTCTATATACAACAGAACTAACACCCACAAAAAGGTTAGGAAAACTTAGGCTAGGAAAATTTTGATAATGCGAGGAAAGACGAACACCTTAAAAGAAAATGCTGTCATTTTGTTATATGAGTAGCAAGCAGCAACTCGGACACAAAGGCAATAAATGCAATAACGGGCATTTCACCATAGAAACAAAGCTAAAGCATATGGGATAGAGTCAACCAGGAAAATTGTTATGATTTAAATTTTAAGTACTACATTAACGAATGAGAAAAATCAAAATTAATATATTTTGTATGTATGACAAAAGTTTATTGAAACCACTGAAATCCAAGCACAGGATGCTTCAAAACGTATGAAGTACACAATATCAATACCACCATCTACGTGGATGCAAAAAGCGTTGTGTTTGGGCAAACACCTATACTTCATGGATAGTGAATCTTACGCGCTGCAATACAGTATATTGGTAAAAGCACATAAGAATTATCAAGTATATTGGTAACAATGCATAATGAATCATGAAATGTGAGGATTGCGATACATTCTTATACCAAACTGACTACACATTATAAACGGCTCCAGAGTTCTGGTATGAAGTACCTTATATCGTAGTAGGAATTATTTACATGGATTTGCGAATATCGGTTACATTCAGCACCATTGTGAGACTTGGGAAACTGAAATAGCAAAAAGAAGTATAAGTTGAGAGATTGGCAAGCAAAATGGAAAAAAAGAATCTGGAACAGAGGTGAAGAAGATTGCTAAAAATTGGTGCAACTACAAGTCAATGGGACGCTCTGTAAAGACATGTAAGTATACAGTATCATGCCCAAAATTATTCACTTACAGTGACAATGACGTACTACATAATTTCACTGTGTGTGTAATTATATATGTGTACTGTATATCTAACGAAATGATTTATATAGTAAGGCTGATAAACAAGAGAAAGACGAATCTCTCAATAAACAATTACTTGAGACATGGACAATTATTTTAATCCCAGCATGGATTCAATTTTCTCAAGCAAAGTTGAACAGCCATGTTCAGTAATAATCTCCGCACTGATACTTACAAACAGATTACTTTTAAATACTATTTCATATTATGGAAAAAAAGAATGAGAAAAGAAATAAATAGCTAAAAGACCAAAGTTCTATATTTGAGAGAGAGAGAGAGAGAGAGAGAGAGAGAGAGAGAGAGAGAGAGAGAGAGAGAGAGAGAGAGAGAGAGAGAGAGAGAGTTCTAAGCACCGTAATAACTTCAAAAGCACCTTCATACAATGGAAACGAGTTACACGCTTGCCTTACTGGAATGAGATTATACAAACCTATAGAAGAACCATTATGGATTCATTATGTCTGAGGTTAATATCAGTGCATTTATCTGCTATATGGGAGAAATCGATCTGGCCTCAACTCATCCTGACCTCCTGAACTCGGTAAATGATTCCCATCGAACCCATTTTGCCTGACCCTTCCAGGAAGAGAACGAGGAAGAAGGAGAGGCCTCGCAGATGCTGCCCTGGGAGGAAGGACATTCTTAGGTAAGGGAAATCAATTTGGCCTTTCTCGAAGAGAGAGAGAGAGAGAGAGAGAGAGAGAGAGAGAGAGAGAGAGAGAGAGAGAGTGTGTGTGTGTGTATTTGGAAGGACGGTAAAATATCAATACTTAGTTACCAGATTCTTAAATATTGTAACACACACACACACACACACACACACACACACATATATATATATATATATATATATATATATATATATATATATATATATATATATATATATATATATTTATATATATATATATATATATATATATATATATATATATATATATATATATATATATATATATATATATACGGAGAGAGAGAGATAACAATAAACACAGATCACAAAGACTCTACACATTTAAATGCTATATTTTTCATCAGCAAATTAAAATGGTTTCTGTTGACGTTAAGATTTCTTTTTATTACGAGATTAAGAACAACGAAAATTTTCCCAAAAAATCGTTGAAGAACTTTTGCTCTTTAATTTAATAGGGTCAAACAGAACTTTAAAAACATGGAAACAAATGATTCCGCGAAAAGTGACAAAGGTTTCCTACCTCTCCTTCCCGCTAGTCACATGTATCATAATACAATACAGAGCTTCCGTGCAAAACGCATTGTCTTTCTGACTCTTGTTTGAGAAAACGCTTGGTATGTTTGAGAGAACGTTTTTCAACAAATATGATCAAGGCCCCAATTCCTTTTACACACCGTTTCACGCGGGCATTAGTCATTGTGGAGAACCTGTTTACTACGCAAATATCATTGTATCACTAGTTAACAACTGAAAGTCCAGAGCTCATTTTCAGTAGTTCTCTCTTTTTCTTCATCTTCCCCCAATGGCTCCACAGGAAACACTAAGAAGCGCACAAATTATATCCAAGTAAAACGATTTTATTAAAAGATCTCAACAAAAAACAAAAATTTCGTAAGAATACTATAATAAAAATAAAAAAAAAATCTAGCATAACTTTACATATAAGGAAATTATAAGGAAAAACTAACGAACAGCATGACATAACACACTCGAAAAAAATCAGACCTGAACAATCATACTTGTAAATGAAAATAGAAAAAAAATAAAGTTTGATTCTTCATTATCTTTCTTAGCGCTCCCTCCCACGGCAGTCTCAAATGCAAGTTTCTCCCATGAATGACAAAACTGGCACAGGTATTAAGACAGATTACAGTAAGCGAATCTACTAGCTTATCAACCCCTTCTTAAGCCAGACAGTGGTGTTTCACCACATACAAATCACAAGTGAGCAAGTTCAATTGTGGTTAAGCTCATCCTAAAGCATTTGACCTTACTTGCTGCTGAATCACGGGTGAAATGAAACATGCCATTTGGAAGAGTTCGAACATCAGAAAAGGAAGTGAATTTATGAACGCTGATTTATCATTGTGAAGCTTAAATCACTACTACTCATGATTTGTCGGGGAAAATAATGAGAAAGATTGCGAGAAAATCATCAGAAATTATCTTAAATATCATAATCACAATGTCAATGATAGTTTTGAAACGCCAATTCTCAATATTTTCTAATCTACCACTTGATATGTCGGGTTAGACCTAATTTCCGCTTTAAAACATTTTCATCAGGACAACGAAATTCATACGACAGGGACAGGTGATCATTCTTTCTTTTTCCAAAAAGAAAACATAAGATCGTTATCATAGTAAAAAAAAATTTAGGGCAATATCATTAACGACCAGTCACTACAGAAAATTACTTGAAAAAAACACGCAGAAGACCTTCAAAGCAGTGGAGAAATTTTATCGATTTTAACCTCTCGAAATTCATCTTTGTCACGACATTCCTGAACTTGAAAGTGGAATGGAACAAAAGGAAATGATGTATAATTTTATCATTAAATAACAATACAAAAGAAAAAATAGTATCAGTTATGTCTGGGCAAATGTATACACACGCAGAAAATAATAGGAGGTTCAACAGGCACAACTGAATTATACTGGTAATCCTTCTAAAATACGTAAAAAAATGATTTTGATAGATCTCCATTACCTGAAATGAAGACATTCGTTACTATGTACGTAAGTAATAAAAAAAATAAATAAAAATAAAACTCGCAAGATTATGAATGCGAAACATTTCTTATCCAATGATTACTGATGACAAGAAGGAAAACATTGAATGTCTAAAGAGAAATATTGAAATTGTAAATAATTTAGCAATGGAAAGATCTAAATATCAATGAGAAATATTGAATAAAAAACATAAAAAGGAAATTACATAGCGACGAAGAATTTAAAAAAAAAAATATATATAACAAAATTATTAAAGTAATAAGCATACTTAATTGCATAGGAAAGAATACTTGCATTAAAAAAACTTACATTATTTTTATCATTATTATTATTATAATTATCATTACAAGCTAAGCTACAATCCTAGTTGGAAAAGCAGGATGCCACAAGCCCAAGGGTTCCAACAACGAAAAATATCCTAGACAGGAAAGGAACCAGGGAAACAAACTACAATAGAAGCAATAACAGTCATAATAACATATTTTAAGAACAGTAGCATTAAATTAGATATTCCATATATAAACTATAAAAACTTAAAAAAAAAAAAAAAACAAGAGGAAGAGAAACAAGATAGAATAGTGTGCTTGAGCAAACAAATGATTGAGGCCCTTTGCGTCATTAGGCGTAGGAGGAGATGATGATTATGATGACCTGAGCAAGAGAACTCTAATGCAAGACAGTGGAAGACCATGGTGCAGAGGCTATGGCACTACCAAAGACTAGAGACCAATGGTTTGATTTTGGAGCGTCCTTCTAGAAAAGCTGCTTACCATAGCTTAAGATTCTATTCTACCCTTACCAAGAGGAAAGTAGCCGCTGAATAATTACATTGCAGTAGTTAACCACTTGAACAAAGAGGAATTGTTTAGTAATCTTAGTGTTGCCATGTATATGAGAACAGAGAAGAATGTGTAAAGAATATGCTAGACTATTCCATGTATGTGTCGGCAAAGTAAAAATGAGCCGTAACCAAAGAGAGTGATTCTATGTAGTACTATCTAGCCAGGCAAAGGATCCAATAACTCTCAAGCGGTAGTATCTCAACGGGTGGCGGTGCCCTGACCAACCTACTACCTACAATTATTGCTAGTCTATTTCCTATCCTCTCCAAGCCTTACACTTGAAAAAAACTTGTCGAGTCTATCAACATTATATAAGGGGTGTTGAAATCAATGACTAATTATTTAACACTGCATTCTTAAAGCGTGGTAAAACTGCAGTGGTTAAATAATAAATTGGAGTAATACCAATTCTAACCGCAACATTTACAGTTATTCATTCGCTAGAAGATGCGGCGACATAAAATGAATAGGTACTCCTTCGGCTTAATGTTCTTCACATGATGAAAATTACTACAGCATACAACATACTAAAATACTTCAAGGCCACACACTAATTTTTCAGTATTGTATAACTGATTACAAGATATTCGTAGTATAGTAATAAGAAAGGGTCACCTACCAAAAAATAAACCTCCGGGAGAGCCAGACAGTTTCTTCCAGGCATTGCGACCCTAGTGAGGAAATTCTTCTTTTTCTAGGCATTTTGGCTTAATCAAGGGAAGACTTTTGTAAGAGATTATCATATATATATATATATATATATATATATATATATATATATATATATATATATATATATATATATATATATATATATATATATATATCTTCTTCTTTGTCTGAAACTTTTCCCACTTTTATGTGGGGTCGATGTTTCTGGTCAGCGTTCTCCATCTACCTCAGTAGCACACTTCATCACCGGTGGGAAAAGATGCAAACAAAGAAGATATATATATATATATATATATATATATATATATATATATATATATATATATATATATATATATATATATATATATTTATTTATATACATATATATATAGAATTATTTATTTTGTGATTTTAGTAGTCGCATGTAAAAAATACAAGTCATGTTCAATAGAAATTCATGAATCCACCTACATACTCTTTCAAATGGTATGCCCGACATAAGCAATAAACCAAGTACTTTCCATAATCCTGAAATTTGTCAATATTATATTGATGAATAATAATGTAAAAGAATGTAACATGCTTGGCATATTTTACCACTTATTTTCAAAGAAGTACAGTACTTTTGGAAGTACAATATATATTTGAGTCTTGACTAGCACAATGGATGACGCGGGGTAATAAAATTATCAAGGATATTGTCACCCACTTCAAATACTTGCAAACCTACCCCCAAAGATCTCAGAAGATATTGCAGAAAAATTTAATTTAAATAATTGTATGAGATTGAAGATGTAAGATTAACATAATCAACTAAAAATATTCTATCCGTAAGTTACTGGAAATCAGTTATAACACAGAAAGTGATGAAAAATAAATGCTTTGTAAGCCGACTAACCACTTCATCAACCCTCACCCTAACACTTTTGTCATACTTCAAAATTTTTCGGTAAAAGATAGTAAAATATAAAAATTCATTCCTCACACAAAAATATCTCCTGTTGAATATATTTTCCCGCTTAGAAATGTCGAGGTTAGTTCATATAGGTGTAAGATTTGATATAGAAAAACTCAATTATTAATTATGTTACAAGGAGTGAACGCTGCAAATTACCTTTTATTTGCTATATTTCCCACATTCCCTGACAGTGTAATCGCTCAGAAATGTGCATTCATAAATCATCATAGTAAATGAACTTTCGCAAATTCCCAAGAATAGCAACAACGGAAATGGGGCACGAACTACGACGATCTTCCTAGCATACATTCGATGCATTTTGAGTTGTACTACAGGGGCGAATCGTGCAAACATATCCGCATTCCCTTTCACTTCGAAGGTAACCTTTAAATGCGAGATTATTTTATGTCATACAGAGAAACTCGATCACGCCGGGCAATTCCGATCAGTTCCAAAAAGTTAAAAAGCGCCCTTCTTCGAAATAAGCCAGTCATGCATAACAGCGCTTAAAAGTGAACATACAAGAATAAATTGTTACTTTCACATGTACAATAATACTAAGTTACAAGATAATAATAATAATAATAATAATAATAATAATAATAATAATAATAATAACAATAATAATAATAATGAACAAAGAAATTATCTAAAGAACAATAACTTCATATAGGTAGTAGGTTGGCCAAGAAGTCTGCCACCCGTCGATATACTATCGCTTTGACTGGCCAGACAGTACATTGGATCCTTCTCTCTGGTTACGGCTCATTTTCCTTTTGCCTACACATACACCGAATCGTCTGCCCTATTCTTTACATATTCTCCTCTACCCTCATATACCTGACTACACTGAGATTACCAAACAATTCTTCTTCGCTCAAGGTTAACCTACTGCACTATAATTGTTCAGTACCTACTACACTCTTGGTAAGGGTAGAAGAGACTCTTTAGCTATGGTAAATAGCTCTACTAGGAGAAAGACACTCAAAAATCAAACCACTGTTTTCTAGTCTTGGGTACTGCCACTGCCTCTGTACCATGGTCTTTCACTCTCTTAGGGTAGAGTTCTCTTGCGTGAGGGTACACTCGGCCACACTATTCTCTTATTTCTCTTCATCTTATTTATTTTTTTAGTGGTTATAGTTCATATATGAAAGATTTATTTTAATGTTGCGACCGTTC
>NC_090751.1:55744452-55746952 GCF_036898095.1 Palaemon carinicauda
TTTTGGCATTTACTAAAATAATTTATAGTATTTTTGCGACTTTACTGCAGGAAGTCATGTCACTTTACATTTTGTTGAATACAATATTGTAATAGTTGAACGCGATGATAATTACCTGTAACGTGTGTTACATAAAAAAAACGGATACACATTTCTAAGATACATTTTTTCTAATTATAATTTCATTTGTCTATATTTACCAGTTCAATCATCAATGACGAGCGTAAAGACGACAAACATAGGAAAGGAAAAGCGAAGTTAGAAACTTGGGTTTAAAATTTGGGAAATGAGAATAAAGATCGTGACACCGCTTCCGATCACGACCATAAGCCTCATAAAATGAACGAAAGGGGCTTGTTGAGAAAGGGGGTGGGCGAAGCACGTGACTGCCGACATGCACACGGGTACGTTTTCCAATATCATCCGAGCGCAATTAACAACCCATGCAAATCCCCAGCGAACAAAACCCATCTTACCTTTTGATATCGGACATCAATTGAACACGCTATCGAGACATCGCATATCGCATGATCTTACTGTCACGTCACTCTTGTATCTCTCTCCGGAGTAAATGTTACATGAGAGAGGGAAAATGGCTGGTCTTATTTCATCACCTTGACTTTCAAACGCTTTGTGTGTGAATGTGTGTTCTGATGATGACGATAACACTTGCAAAATTTGGAGCACGGTCACGGAGTCAATATAGCAAGACAAAATCAAACAAGACTCCAGGGTTTTTACAAACCTTTTGTTATCAATTGGCATTCCCATAGATATAATACTGGTACATGATTTACAATACATGTTTATCTCAGGTACCGGGTATTTTGGCTTAAATTTCATAAGGGAAACTAACTAGTATCAATTTGATTAAAAGAGAGAGAGAGAGAGAGAGAGAGAGAGAGAGAGAGAGAGAGAGAGAGAGAGAGAGAGAGAGAGAGAGAGAGAGAGCCTCACGACAACTTCGTCCCATTTTTAATTTCTGAAGAACAATGCATGACTAAGATGCCATTATTCTCCACAAATTTTCTACATGTCTTCCATATTGTATGATCTGATGAAGGTCGGACAGATGATTGTCTTTAAGTAATATATACTCGAACTGATACTGAGAATCCAATAGTTCCTTATTTTAAATAATACTAACGTACTACTACTAAAAAAAAAAAAAAAAAAAATATCACTTAGCTAATAACATCACCGCTGACAGCCTGTCGGAAGCTGCCAATTATTTAAACAGAACAAGATATCAGACAGTTCATATCCTGAAATTGATAGTCTAATACAGATTATACAAAGAATGACCTTAGTTCTATTCGAAGCAAAAAACGATAGAAAAAAAAACACAAGCTGTATCGACGTCTCGCAATTATAGAGATAATAATCTTAATGGAACAATCATTTTTATGATCAAAGTTCGAAAGAGCAATTCATAAACAACGATATACTTTTTATAAATACATATTGAAACAAAATACATGGATGACTGCTCCTCGTTAGTGATGTTCATGATTATAACTCATTTATTTTAAAAACTGTGGACTACTGGCATACATATCTTACAAAAAAAAACAAGCTATAATAAGATTCAATAGGATATCAATGTATTGTATGCAAAGAAAAAAAAATTGTAAATTTTTATTTTACATCTTCATCAAGCAAACAGGGGATCTAAGTTTAGCATTTATATATATTTTTAATTAATGTATAAGAAACATAATTTACCACTACTTCTCAATAAAGAAAAGCACAACTGTTATCAGTTTCATAATCAATCAAAAAGTTTGTAACTAGGAGTATATCATATAAACGCTCGCACAATTCTTAGTATAAGTTTCCTGTGCGTGTGTGTGTATATATATGTGTGTGTATATATATGTGTATATATATATATATATATATATATATATAATATATATATATATATTATATATATATATATATATTATATATATATTATATATATATATATATATATATATATAATATATATATATATATATATATATACACACACACACACAATCAATAACCAATCATTAAGTTATATATATATATATATATATATATATATATATATATATATATATATAACTTAATGATTGGTTATTGATTGTGTGTGTGTATATATATATATATATATATATATATATATATATATATATATATATATATATATATATATATATATACACAATTATCCAACATTACGTTTAATCCTTTGAAGATGTACTTTTGTAAAAAGGCAAAAAGTAAGATTGCAATTATTACTATACTTATAAACGAGAATGTGTTCCAGTATATAGAACATTAGCAGCCTGACAGCAATTTCTTACATCTACAGTGCCCTATATATAAGACTAAATTTCTACAGCAGGTAATCCTTAAATAGAATACCTAGTCTTCACCCACGTTTTCCGAGTGCTAAAATAGAAAAATTTGATATGGAACTCTGTAGTTTTGTCAAGCCCATATTTTCTAGAATTCTATTCCTTAGCTT
>NC_090751.1:55751952-55754452 GCF_036898095.1 Palaemon carinicauda
TTCCAAAATTTAACAGTTTCTAGATTTTTACATAACAGGTAATCCCTGCACGTTTCATTATTCTACCATTAAAATTGTGGCCAGGAAGCTGTTCACAAACAAACACTCATTACAAAAACACACAAACAAGGGTGAAAACATAACCTCCTTTCAACTTCGTTGGCGGAGGTAAAAACGACCAGCATTAAAAGTATTCGTGTCTACTTTTCTTCTTTTTTTATTCTCCTGGTATTAGTAACAGTTTTATCACTAATAGGATCGTGTATTCTTTTCCGTTTAAGAACCAGAGAGTTACTTGCTAGGAAAGGAGTAGAACAAAACCTTAAAAAAAATGTCAAGACTTTTTTTCGCAAAAGTTTTTTTGTTAATTTATTGGTTACGTATATTAATCAATAACTTGGTAAAAAGTTTTAATCATAATTTCCAATGCATAAATATCCGAAAATGTAGATTTACTTTATTATTATTTTAACAAACCCATAAAACGTATCATATTTTCTACGGACTTATGGGAATACACCTTAAAGAAAACAGCAGACAATTACTGATTCTGTGCAAATATTTTCATATAACGCAATAAAAACGTACCTCTGTAACATCTTAAGACACCTTTGTATTTAATTGGCCCTGCCTTTCACGTAAAAATTTCCCTGAAATACCTAAACATACATTATCTCATGGCTTTAATAATTAAGCAGAATACATATCCTGACTGTAAGTTATAATTTTTCACTCTTCATAAATCAATTTGGTAACAAAGCACTAATGCTGAACCGTACCACCGCAACATTAGCACTCGGTTACACTCCTTTATCGGATTACCATCCTTCTTCTGGCATGATTTTGAGAGACCAAGTTTCACCTTATTTTGTTCTTAATTCTTTCTTCATATTTGTCTTAACGCTCTTATGAAACACCAACTCCATTTTAATCCACAACAACCCCCTCCTCCCACCACTCACTAACCGAAGACTGGATCTTTTTTTTCCCCCTTTTTTTTTTTTTGGTGTGTGTGAAATATGTACTGTGTATTTAAGATTTTTCTCGGTGTTTTATAATCAGGCAGATTCGTGCCTGCCCTTTTGGTTTCGCCTTATGAACTATTTCATAAGAACATGTTTTGGACATTAGCATTTCAAATAGCGGTCGCGTAGTGTTAAGATTATATACGTGGAAGTGTTCGCTTGAACTATTTTCGGGCTGTTAAACATTATCTCTCGATACGGTTAAGGCGTTATAGAGAACACCTCTCCTTATTGCATTTCACGCTTGCATTTATTTGTCTCCTTTGGTTTCTCGCAGCAAAGCCTGCTGACGCATATGAAGGAATGGAATTCGGGGGGAATCATAGCTTTACATAATGCAGTCAAACAGAATATTAAAGATAGTATTATTAAGTAGATCTATCGTAGCATGTATCCACAAAAGAAAAAGAAACAACGAAAAGCGAGACCTTTCGGCTTTTTTCACAGCGCATTCTTTTGATATATTTCATCTTGAGAGTAAAACGAATGATCGTATCATTCACTTCTAACATTTTTATTGATTTAACTCTACCCTGCTTACATGACTTGTGCTTTAATATCTAGATATTTCAAATTATAATAATAAGCCTTAAAGTATACACATTTTTCTCGCATAAGCATAAAATTGGCTTGAGAAATTTCTCTTTAACCCCCAAGAGCTCCATTATTTGGAAGGGTCAAGGACGCTTTTCACGGGGCTGAATTGGAAAAGCGGTTGTGGGTGGGTGGGCCACGTGAAGTTCGATGCGTCCAGAAATCACCCAAAATCATTAAAGCAGTTCAATTTTGCACATCTCCCTCTCCCATGGGACCCAATGGAAAAAAAGACCCGTTTTGAAAAAGGGGTCATTAAGGTCAGAAGACAAGGTCAAATCATCGAAGACGACGATGATGAGGATAAAAAATGAACATTATGGAACTTTGTTCCAATCATCTTCCTTTTTCCCACTTTCGTCTTCAAGTCTATCAAAGATCCCGCGTAGGCTCCACTGACTTGGGGCACAAAACTTTGACAAAATATCTTCCCATTTTATTAAATGGTTATGAACATTTTTTTATACATAGATTTTTAATAAATTATTTTTCCGATATATACTTCTTCTTTCACCAGATTCTTAGCAATATTTCCCTTTCCGCTTAATTTCTATCCAGAACTTTCCACATGCTTGGCTATGGTGTAAATTTTAGTGAATTCTTTCGCTCCTTGAAAAAAAAAATCATAATAAAAACAGGATCTAATCAATATGTGTAGAAACAAATGCACTTATTCAATACAATTTTTGTTTGAATTATTAATAATTGATTATTTTATTTATATACATATATATGCACATATATATATACACCAATATATATATATATATATATATATATATAATTATATATATAATATACTGTAGAAGTGGAGGGGGGATGCTGAAGGCGAATTAAAAAAACAAAACAAAAATAAAACGCTGAAGCTATTAGGATGAACT
>NC_090751.1:55759452-55761952 GCF_036898095.1 Palaemon carinicauda
TATATATATATATATATATATATATATATATGTATATATAGTATATATACAGTATATATAGTATATATATACAGTATACATAGTATATATATACAGTATATATATATATACATATATATATATATATATATATACATATATATATATATATATATATATATATATATATATATATATACATACATACATCTACATATTATAAATAAGTATATATTAATAAATTATTTGTATGTACATAAACCAAATTTAATAGCAAACAAAAGCATAAGAGATGTCTATGCTCAACAAATGAAAATTAAATCGGGATTAGCTCAAATCCCATGTTAAAAGGAAAATATAAAATCTGTATCAAATACATCCCTACATTATCAAGTGTAATAGAGTAAATAATCAAAGAAACCAACAAAATTATCTAACGTAGGAACAAGGTCAGGAAATCGAGAGCGTGAAGCCGATAGGAAAATCACGCTACATCAATGAACTCTGCGGTTTAATCTCGTGGCCTTCATGTTTGATATTTTACAGCGATATAGGAAGCATTCGTTTTGAGAGAGAGAGAGAGAGAGAGAGAGAGAGAGAGAGAGAGAGAGAGAGAGAGAGAGAGAGAGAGAGAGAGAATGATATTAACTTGTAAAATGTCTTTGTTCAAAACAGTATTAGGATACTGCAATATTTACACAAACATAAAAATAGGAAAAATTCATACAATAGCTATTGCCGGCAAAATTAAAAACATACGCAGAGAAAACTGATAAACAACGATAACAAAAGTCACAAGACAAAAATTTGAAATTTTCACACGCACATATGAATAAGGAAATTACCTGAACCAAATCATCTCAACGTACTTGGCCTTTTCAATCGTCTCGTGGGAAATTATCGGGTTCCCACTGAAACCTATATCATTTCAATCGACGATCAGCCCAACCCATATGTAAATTTTTCACAACGGAACCGCAGAAAAGAAAAAAATATACACTATACTGAGATATGTAAGTTTAATACTCGATATAAGTAGTATGAGAGAGAGAGAGAGAGAGAGAGAGAGAGAGAGAGAGAGAGAGAGAGAGAGAGAGAGAGAGAGAATACTTATGAATTTCTGAATTTTGGCATCATTGCCCGAAGCTGGGGTGTAGGAAGGCATCCAGCACCCAAATGCAGTCGAGGGAAAACCTCGCAGTTGAACTATAAAGTAAAGGTTGAGAAGTTACACAGTAAGATTGAAGAAATGCTGGGACGGAGGTCGAGCAGGCTAAAAAGTGGGTGCAACCAGACGACCGGGGAGAGACTCCCTTACAATTAAGTAAACAGGACATCGTAAGACACTACCCCATAGAGAGAAAGAGAGAGAGAGAGAGAGAGAGAGAGAGAGAGAGAGAGAGAGAGAGAGAGAGAGAGAGAGATTTCAGATGATACCAAAACAGATAGAATACCACTTGGAGCATGTGTCAGTTGCAAACGACTACAGACGAAGGAGAGATAGCTCTCGCATTCGAGAAGCAAAAACGAAAATTCTGGGCGAAAAAAATCAAAACAAACTTAACAATATAGGGTAAATACCAAAATGTATAATTTTTCTTCATTAGTGCCTGAGAATGACACCTATGCCTTTATACCTCATAATTGTAACATCCACGATATATGTAAATGCATATATATGTATGCATATTTGCATATCTTTTAATCTGTATTTATCATTCCCTTTAATTCTGTCCAGCTATGCTAGGCTTGTTAATTTCTAAAATTCCAGTTTTCAGATGTTATAGATTATATTGGCTAGGATTATACAATTTAGGTCGGAGGCCAGGCAGTTCTTGTGAATGTATGAAAATCAATCAAAGAATAATACACGTAGTACAGTTATCACGATTATGAGGCAATGTAACTCCATTCATTTTCATATTTGTATTTTTCATATATCTTGAAATGTTAACAAAATCATTTAACATTTTGCATTATTCCCATAATTTTTAAATTCATAGCTATACCGTTATTCCCTACCATTGCCTATTTGGAACAACTAGTTTGGCCTTGATCCAGTGTATATTATGCTATTCTTGTTTATAGAGTTATCTTGTATATTTACTTTATAATATGAAATAATCCGTCATAAACAGTAAGTAAACATATAACGAAACTGAAGGAAAAGCATTGAAGTAATAAGGTGCACTTCAATTCCAGATTTTGACATTCGTACATTTGAAAGACTTGATAAATACACATGTCCCTCTACCTAAAGAATCATTCAAAATAACAATGACAAATATTACTTTCAATTAATAATAAGAAAATACACCAAAATAAGAAACGAAGTCTATGATTGACTAAGTCATTAAAAATGATAGTGATAATACTATACCCTTTTCATTTGAATTTCTTTAATACAACCGGCTCCAGTTATGTAAAGTAGTGATTACTGTGGAATTGAAACTTCGACTTTGATAAAACAAAGAGAATTTATTTAAAACAACAATGTTTTTAATAGATATAAAATTTCAAA
>NC_090751.1:55766952-55769452 GCF_036898095.1 Palaemon carinicauda
GCTCTTTCTCAGCAGACAATCCTTACATTTTAATCTAAACTTTAATCATCAGAAATGTATCTTAATTATATAACAAATATTGTTAACTGACTACATTATTGCAAATAAATAAGATGTCAAAACTGCAATTAGAAGCCAAGCCATGATTTCAAACCAGTACTACATCAAATCAATAACTAAATGAATTATTTCACTGTATATTTTTCCACGTCTATGTGGGGCCGATGTTTTTGACAGTTTTCCTCCACCTGGCTTGTTAAAACACATCGTCCTCTGACAATTGATTATCTCTCAGATCTTTAACTACATCCATCCACCTTCGCTCTGATCTTCCTCTCGCTCCCCCACCTAGCACCCCAATCTGCATCACTTCCAACCTACTTATGTTTCATCCCTTATTACATGGCAATACCACTGCAGTCTTCTTTCCTACTCTTTCTTTGATTGGTTTACGACTTTAGTAGTTCCTCTTATTCCTTCATCTTTATTCTGTCCAATTTTGTTACTACACACATCTATCTGAGCATTCTCATCTCTACGACACTCAGTTCCTTCTCTTACTACTTCTTTACCGGCCGTATATCCTTCTCTTATCTCTTACTCTCTCTCTACTGCCCCTATATTCATATATCCTCCAAGAGTATTGCACCAGGATATTCCTAGCCAATAGCCGTGTGTGTCGTCACAGAAAGTGGGATGAGTCTCTGCCCATCTCTACACAGGAAATTAAAGACTATTTGAGGGACGCAATATAAACTACAGGTATTTATGACACTTAGTAGTAACCCACAAATGTCATGCATGGCACAGCCATATACCGCTTGCCAAAAGAGAGGAGAAATGAGATAATGCTTACTAATATCAAAAGTCTTGATCCTTATTAAAACTAAGGTATGCAGTCGTTTTGGTACTGATCTTTAATCCTCTATCTTCCAGTACCTCTCTCAAATTTGAGTCCATCAAAACCCACCAGGAGGATTGAACTCTTATTTCTTTAGATAGCACATCAATAATCAGGTAAAGGTGCAGATCCCTGGTGTAAACTAACTTTTAATTGTAACCATTCAGTTAACCAACCAATGTTTCTAACCTGCATTTTTGCTCTCTCATTCATGTCTTGGACCAACATAACCCCTTTCCAGTGTTCCCTTTACTCGCATTGACCTCCAAACATCTTGGCCTTTTCCAGTTCTATAAATATTATGTGCAATTCCTTCCATTATTTGATGGAGACCAAACACTGCATCTGTCAATTCTTTTTCTGGCATAAAATCAAACTGTTCTTCACCTACAGATGTTTCTTCCCTAATTCTCTGATTCATTATTCTATACTAATGTACGCGAGCCGTTAAAAATGACGACTAAATATTTAGATAGATATGCATGCACTTGCACACCCCTCTCACCACGGTATGACGACTCCACCTCCTCCCTACCAAAGGGATGGGGAGAACTGAGCGTGACCTGGAGAGAAAAAAAAAGAAATATATATATATATATATATATATATATATATATATATATATATATATATATATATATATATACACATATATATACATATATATATATATATATTATATATATATATATATATATATATATATATATATATATATATATATATATATATATATATATAGTATAAAACTAACCAGACACTTGCTCCTTATTACACAAGGGAACCAGACATTAGCTTCATTCCTTTGCAATTTGCACAGTCCGAAATGTCATCTTACTTTTTATAGATAACCACAATAAAGCTTTCTTTTATCTTTTCCTAACTATATTTTCTTTGCTAAGTCCCACTGCATGTCTCTTCTTCTCCAGGCCCTTGCAAACTTCTGGAATCCCGTAGGGTGCTATTGCTTTACCATTTTTCATCTTCCTTAGTGCCTTATTTACCTCCCTCCTGCTAATAATGTGTCATACCTAAAATCCAGCTTCAAAGAATTTTCTTCACTTAAAAGGGGTTCCCCTTCAGGGGTTTCTAGCTCTTCGAAATATAATCTTGTGCTTTTGCCATTTCTTGTCCAACTGCCTTGTTTATATTATTCATTCTTTCTTATGTACTTCTTATCCGATTACTGACAATACTTATTCTAGATAATTTAGACCCCTTTTTGGGTGGCTTTCACCATCTCTTTCCCTTCATCATTCCACCACCAGGTTTCTCTATCGTCTGGAGGTTTATTTCCAGACTTCTTTCCCAACACCTCTTCACCCACTCTCTTTGTCACCATACTCTTGTGATTCCACCATTCTTGGACTCCATCTGACGATTCAACTTCCCTTGATACTCTCTCCTTAAATTCCTCATTCGCTTCCTCTTCTTGTGTGAGCTCCCATCACTAGATTGTTGGTGGGATATATACAATGTAAACCTTTCTCTTGAACACAACCTTCTTCAAATTTAAGGGAATGAAACCAAAGTACTATTCATACACAATCTAAATTACTAGCCAGAGATGGGACAAATGCTGTTCTTTGTTCTACATTG
>NC_090751.1:55774452-55784452 GCF_036898095.1 Palaemon carinicauda
CGCTGTAAGTTATTGTTGTCAACTACTATTTTGATCAAAAGAAATCACATTTTTACATTAATAATCAAATGTACTGCTCAGAGCAATGGGCAAAATGGTTATCAGAAACCAGGATAATAACACATATCCACGACATTTTAAAGTTATAAGCGTTTAACATTTGGAAATATTTAATAACTTCTCATGAATTCCATTTCACACGTTATATAATGTCATGCATAAAATGTAATCTACTGTTAAACGGCAAAGACGTGTTTCAGGACAGAGAGAGAGAGAGAGAGAGAGAGAGAGAGAGAGAGAGAGAGAGAGAGAGAGATAGAGAGAGAGGGAGAGAGAGAGAGAGAGAGAGTATGTGTGTGCGCGCGCGTGTATGTTCTGAATAATCTAACCAAGTCTATGGCAAGGTAGTGAACAGGTGTACCACCCTAATAATGTAAAAAAGAATACAATTGTATCTCAGCATAATTCATAAAAATATCAGTAATAAACGCGATTTTTAAACCATTTAGAAATGACACTAAAACATGAAGGAACAAGTAATTTGGATCGTGTTAAACAAAATCTTTTATAATCCTCATGGCGATAAAAAATAGACATTATTGAAACACTTCAGTATATATCGTTTTTAAAGACTATAAAAATACAATAACTTACAAGACGTATTAAAACTTTAAAAGCGAAACCTGAATCAAGAAAGCGGAAAATAGAAAATGCAAATGAAATAAAACGAAATTAATCGGAAAACACAACAGAAATAACTCACAAAATCCCTACAAAATAGAAACCTGCTGGAATCATCAAAATATTTTTCTAATGGGAAAATGAATTCCACACAAATAATCTGTACACATAAAAATATTCTTCTGCTGTTGGAAACAAGAGAGATACATCAACTACGATCAATTTGGCGAAGCTTTTAAGTAACTGATTATGATTAAAGTTGCACGATCCTCAAGACTCTCTCTCTCTCTCTCTCTCTCTCTCTCTCTCTCTCTCTCTCTCTCTCTCTCTCTCTCTCTCTCCAGTAAATAATGCAACCCTCGTGGTCCACGGTCTTTGTATAAATATTATAAGAAGCTGAGAAGCAAGACTTTACTGAACAGAAAAATTTAAAATCTTTTGATACGTTGTTTATTAATCTATTAACGTCCCGCCCCGAAAGATAGTTTGTTATAGCACCTTAGTACCCACTAGATTCTTCAATAGTCTGCGTCAATAGACGCAGGAGGAGATGATGATGATGATTCAAAGGGCCCCGGTTATATTTCGCCAAACGTCTCTATTTTGAGATTTTAATTCAATAATTTTCCATTCATCATCATCTACCATGTAGGTCTAAGTCTTCCAACTCTTCTAGTGTCTTGTGGAGCCAAGCTGAACGTTTGGTGAACTAATCTCTCTTGGGGAGTGCGAAGAGCATGCCCAAACCATCTCCATCTACCACTCATCATGACCTCATCCACATATGGCACTCGAGTCATCTCTCTTACTGTTTCATTTCTAATTCTGTCCTGCCATTCAAGTCCCAATATCTTGTGAAGGCTTTGTTCTCAAATCTACTAAATTTATTGTATATTGTTTTATTGTCATACCATGACACATGTCCATATAGTAACACCGATCTCACTAAACTGAGATATAGTCTGATTTTTATATGTAATTTCAGGCGATTTGATTTACAAATTTTACTTAACCTAGCCTGAAGTTTAAATAACAAGAAGACACTTAATGGGTCACAGGGGGCTAGACGATATACCGATACCTCGTGCCTTTGGGGCTTCATGTCAAAGTCGTCAAAATAAATAAGGAAATTATCTAATAGTATGAATAACACTCACTGAGAATGGTTATATCAATAAAAAAAAACAAAAAGCACAGAAGAATCCCCTTCAGAGGATTCGAAGAATTTCAGAAAATGAATTTGTCTGTGATGTGTGACAACTTTGATACTAGGTAAGAGTTAACCCAGAACAGCACTTGTCAATCACTAATAGTCTGATTATTATTATTACTACTAGCTAAGCTACAACCCTAGTTGGAAAAGCAAGACGCTATAAGTCCAAGGGCTCCAACAGGGAAAAATAGCCCAGAGAGGAAAGGGAATGTGAGCATTGTTGATTAAAACGAACGCTAATGTTGACTGACTTACGAGAAAGACATATTCCTGGAAATTCATACCAACACGTTGTACTATACATAGAATAGCTTCATTATTTCTCTTGCGGCATGCTTTACTAAATATTTTCTTAGTCATTTATATTTAGTAAAATTTGCTGAAAAATACCTCTATTTGAATATCTGGATTCAATAGCCTATACGCATAAGCTATTGATGATTACATTTTCTATCTGCATTTTTATGTCATAACCTATTAAGACTCATATCATGAGTGTGATAGGTTTGGCAGTGAGTGTCTGGATACTGTCATAATACCTCAATAAGCACTGCACTTAAAGGACTCATCCATCCATTTTACTATTTTTGAAAGAATAGTATCTCAGTTTTTACTTTCCCTTTCAACTTTCTTTAACTTTAACAAAAACAAATAAATTAAAAAAAAACTGATTATATGAAAGATACGAGTAAACTCCATCAGTTTGATTATGTCACCTCTAATACATGAACAACTTTTTAAAATACTTTGTTCCTTAATTTTCCGGACATAGCTAGCATGAGTAATCAAATTTATTCAGTTCTCCATTAGTGATTCTTGAGTTCTGAATCAGTCTTTATCTTTATCTTTCATTGAGCACTAAGGAAACAATTAAACATATAACTAAAATCTAACAGGATTCGATATTACTGCAACCAAGAAATTTTAAAGTTTCACTTAACAACAATTTTAACCCTTCAAAACAAAATTGGTGCTGATGTTGAGCTTAGCCTGTTTGTAGAAGTGGGTGCCTACAAGCAGAGGTCTTGCAACACAGGAGAGGTAGCCGTCACGTTCTGCATCATTTCTGCATAGATTGCCACGCTTTGAATGTGAAAGAGGCTACTATAATATAAGATAAACCTGTATGTAATAATAAAAAGGTAATCCGCTTGCAAATAGCTTCTTATTCATGCAGCGATAGAGATCTTGTTACCAAGCGTGCGTAATACATACTAGCGAAGGCAGAGTTACTCTGGCAAAAATACTTTCACAACCATATCAAGGGTAACCTGAAATATAAAATTATAAAGGTTTGCCATAAAACTAACTTACACTACTTACTAACAAAGCATGTAATTAGTTCAACAATCATGATATCACAAATACTGAATGCCATCCTTTATCTCAGAAACAAAGGGAATACAGAATATTTCTTTAACGAAAAACATTGTAACACGATACACCAATCAGCAGCATATATCCTATACTGGAGGCTAACGCGAAATGCCCGGCACCTCGTTCGCATACGTGGCGGCCATACGTAAAAGAATGTTAATTAAAGATTTGCATCCAAACAATCTCCTCCCCTTCTTCCCCCGGTGACTCCCCCGCAAATAAAGCCGCCTTTTCATCTTTCTTGATTAATTACTATCACGACCTCTTCACCCCATCTGGCACATGAATCATAGGCCATTCTCCAATAAAGGGGATTATTAACTGGAATCGTTGCTGTAATGCAGAGGTGACCTATAAATGGATCGAATTCGATGCTGTAGATCGTGCCATAGGTTGTCAAGGGAACTATAATAGGCTCTATATTACCCGCCCGAGATAACCATCTCTTCCTTCTTCCCATTTCCCCTAAAGCATTATACCATAAAGACTGTTCCCACCTGGACCAACCAATACTTATCCTTTGATCTTATATTTTCTCTCTCCCTCTCCTACTCATACAGATTTATATGTATGTGTATATATATACACATATATATATATATATATATATATATATATATATATATATATATATATATATATATATATATATTTGTGTGTGTGAGTGCGCGCGCGCGCGCAGACAAATATATCTATCATATATATACATATATATATATATATATATATATATATATATATATATACATATATATATATATATATATATATATATATATATATATATATATATATATATATATGTGTGTGTGTGTCTGTGTGTATGCACACAAAAACGTGTGAGTGCAAGCATGCGTGTTCCATGAAAAAATAGGAACCTTTTGCAGGCAAAGTTGTGTCAATACAGACAAAAATAGAAATGCCAGCCAATCCAATATTAATTGGCTAAGCAGTCCTTGGTGTTGTCTCCTCATATCTCAAAATTCATTAACATCAGAGGCATTGCAATGTTGCATACTTGTTGAACATCTATTAAGGCTTATCTGATCGATTTGGTATTGATTGCCCCTCATTAACACAAAGGACTGTTACTTTGCAATACACGTGTACACGCAATCTGAATGGGTAAGAGAAAGGTTCCAGCAGCTTGGCAATAAGATGCACACTGAGAATAGAATTTAGTTACTGTAGTCGTAGAGTTCATAAAGCTGAGGTCTGAAAGCGGTAATATACGTGTCATCTGAATATCATGCTGATGGTAATGAACGAAGGTTATTTTGGCATCACGAGTAACATTTTGTGTTACGAAATCTGAATGAACGTGAAAGCCTCTACTTTATGCAATTATGCCCTTGTTGTAGTTAATGAAAAACATTGAGCTGCACAATATTTCACCATGTCATCTGGTCTAATACTATGGAGCAAGCATGTATTTTCCACAATGCTTTCGAAATATCTGTTTTGTATTCAAAATTACAAATTTAACGATTAGGGTCATATTAATGATTCTCAATGTCATTATGTGTGCTCTATGCTTAGATTTTCAACATGAAATTACACTTCATAAAAACGGTTCCTAAAGATTAATTTTTCACTTCTGAGCGAGGTATTTCTAAATAGAGATTCAAAAGAGTTTCAGATTTCTACTATAAGTGAATTGTCAGGTTTTCTATTTGAAATTGGAAAGTCTTAATCGTTGTTTGCATATATATGGCCCTTCCTTGGAGCCTTACAATTGTTTAAAAATTATCATTTCGATGTGGCTAAGGCCAAAATAATTATTTGGATGTTATGACTCCTTTCCAAAGCCCCAATGGCGTATCTGTTACCGAGGGAGATTTAAGAATAAAAATAATGCTGAATGTAGATCTAGGGTTGCTGAATCCCTTAACAGAGATGTAGCTAGAATTACAGCATCGTGCAAATTATGGGACACGAAGCTGAACCCTAACAAAAGTCAAAGTAAGTTCAGATCTCTGCATTGATAATATTTTTCAACTAAATGCAACTCCTTTAAACTTTTAGGTGCGATTCTTGATTGTAAATATACTTTTGAGAAACACATTCGGTCTTTTTCTTCTTCAATTGCAAAAAAAAATTGGCTTATTGAAAAAGTCATTTAAGATTTTCGCTGATCAATCTATTCCGAAAAAATGTTTCAATTCTTTCATTTTATCTTTTCCAATTATAGTTCTCTCTCGTCTTCAGCTGCTGACTCTCATCTTAATTTGTTGGACAAAAACTTGCGATCTAATAAATTTCTTATTCCCAATCTAGATGTTGATATTTGGCATCGTCGTTTAGCTAGTTTTTTTTGCATGTTGCATAAGATTTTTCACAACTTTGCATTCACATCTTCTCAAACTGTACCATCCTGTACGTAGTACTAGGTATCCAGTTAGTTCTAACAGTCTTGCCTTCTCCATTATAAGGCTCAATACTACACAATATTCTAAAAGTTTTATTCCAGCTGTGACCTGATTGTGGAATAATCTTCTTGATCAGGCAGATGTGGTGGCCGATGTGCTAACGTCCCTAACTGATGAACCCCAGAATGGGGTTCCAGTCCCTCTCAAACTTGCTAGTTTCTTTAGACGCTTCAACCTCACCATCCTTGTGAGGTAAGGATGGGTACTTTGATAGTGTGTTGTGATATATTAAAAACTAATTATGATTTATATGGTCTTCATCACCTTCCTATTGATATGTCCCTTTCCCAGTTACTGGTGGATTGTACAAATGAAGAGAAAAAGATAATAAGAACAATAGAAAAAGTTAATTACAAAATTAACGCCACTGAGGCAGCGATCACTTTCAATAATAATAATAATAATAATAATAATAATAATATCAATAATAATAATAATAACAATAATAATAATAATCATTATCATTATTACTATTTTAAATATTATCATTATTATTATCATTATTATTATTATTATTATAATAATAATAATAATAATAATAATAATAATAATAATAATAATAATAATAATAATAATAATAATAATAAAATATATGAAGAAGTTTCATGCAAGGGTCCCAAAATTTCCAAACGCAGTGGGTTAGGTTTGGCTTAAATATAACAATGGACGTTTTTTTTTTTTTTTAACTTTTCCCTCATACTTTAAAAACTAGGTGTTACTAGCAATTGCGCAACGATTTCACAAACATTTAAAATAAAGGAAATTAAATGTTTTTTTTTTTTTTTAATTAAAACCTTTGTGTTGAATTATATGATTACGTGACCTGGAAAAGAGTAAAGTACCCAGGTTTTAAGCAAAATTAAATAATAACAGGGTAGTAACTTGACTGTCATTAATCATGAATTTTCATTAGCATCGTGAAGTCATGATAACGTTTGCTAGGGTTTTCGTAATAGTTACAAAAATGCTAAGGCAATCCTTGTGAAAACTCTAGCTACGGGAAGATTTAACACATACCAAACTAATTATGGTATGTCACACGGTAATTTCATTAGACAAGTCCAGTTCAATGTGATGTAGAGCTTTCAAATTTAAATGCTTATGAAAATATGATTATCATCAGAAAGTTGACATTCAAAATTAACAGAATCATTCAGAGCCAAAAATATATCATCAATTTCACGTGAACTCCTTTTAAAGATTTAAAGACCGCTCATGAATGACAGAGGCAAGGGACAGTGGCATTGTCCTATCAAGCAGAACAATACCCTGGAGACTGACCATATATCACGTGATCAGCGCTCAAGCCCCTCTCCGCCCAAGCTAGGACCACGAAGGGCCAGGCAATGGCTGCTGATGACTCAACAGATAGACCTATAAGCTCCCCAAAGCCCCAAACTTTAGCTCACAAGGATGGTAAGGTTGCAGACACTAATGGCACTAACGAAACTTGAGCGGGACTCGAACCCCCGACTGGCAAATACCAGGCAGAGACGTTACCAATCTAGTCTTGAACTTGCATGTAAAGAAAAAAGATAATACCAAACTGTATTCACAATGGAAAAAAAATAAACCCTTTTATAACACATGGAAATAATGTTAGGAAAATACTTAAATCTTTTATTTTCACAGATTTAGAAATGGATAACTGGCGCTGGACAGGTATTCCAGCAGGAGTTTACACCATTATCTCTCTCTCTCTCTCTCTCTCTCTCTCTCTCTCTCTCTCTCTCTCTCTCTCTCTCTCTCTCTCTCTCTGTTTCTTTGATTCAGTAAATTCCTACGACAAAATTTTGTTTACAATTCTGATAAGTAGATACTTATAATTATCCTGGAACGTAAGTAGGCTACATGTAGCTTCAAGTACCCGATCTAAAGGAACAGCATTTTGTGTTCTTTGTTGTTCTTCAAGTCTTTTTCCTCGATCTTTCTATCTCTTTCAACCAATTATCATTATCATTATTACTGCCTAAGCTACAACCCTAGTTGGAAAAGCAAAATACAGGGAAAAAATAGCCAAGTGAGGAAAGGAAACAAGGATATGAACAGCAAAAGTTTGAGAACACTAACATTAAAATAAATCTTTCATATATAAACTATAAAAAATCCAATAAACAAGAGGAAGCGAAATAAGAAAGAATAGTGTGACCGAGTGTACCCTCAAGGAAGAGTACCCTACCGCATGACAGTGGTAGACCATAGTACACAGGCTATGGCACTACCCAAGCTAGAGAACAATGTTTCGATTTTGGAATGTCCCTCTCCTTTTCCTAGAAGAGTTGCTTCCCATAGCTAGAGTCTCTTCTACCCTTAAGAAGAAAAGTAGCCAGTGAACAACTACAGTGCAGTAGTTAACCCCTTGAGCGAGGAATTGTTTGGTAATCTCAGTGTTGTTAGGTGTATCAGGACAGAGGAGAATGTGGAAAGAATAGACCAGACTATTTGGCGTATGTGTAGGCAAAAGAAGAATGAGCCGTAGAGACGGATCTATATATTAATTTTTGGCACCGTCGTTCAATTAGTTCATTGTGCATATTGCATAAGATTTTTTATAATTCTGACCATCCTTCACATTCAGATCTCCCTGGACAATTCTATCCTGTTCGTTATACTGGGTAGGGAGTTAATTCTAATAGCCAGACCTTCTCCATCATGAGGCTCAATACTACACAGTATTCTAGAAGTTTTATTCCAGCTGTGACCAAATTGCGAAATGATCTTCCTAATCGGGTAGTTGAATCAGTAGAACTTTGCTTTTTTTTATCATGAACAGAGCCAAAAGCCCATATAGCTTTTTTCAATATTCAGAGTCCTACATGGCCGTTTCCCATATAAAACACATTTCAAGTGGGGGACAGGCTTCAACAGTTAATTCGAATAGGCCTGCATTATCAAGTGTTAATATTATTACCAGGTTAGACCTGAACACCACTTTCTTACATTCTGAAGTATTAACAGTAGTATAGGCCTAAAAATTAAATTCTTACTTTTGACAATTGGCCACAAGAGAGCATTCCAGCGTAGGTAGAATAATATTGATTAAAATACAAGTAGCAGTCATTTTACAAAATGTGTTCAATGCCAATCAACAACATTAAGCAGATTATCATGTAGGCTAGCTTTTATGGAATGTGGTCAATAAGCATATTGGCTATGCAGGCCTCTTAATATGGCGAAAAGGCAATATTGGTTTATCTAGATCTATTCAGGATAGAAAAGGCAATATACATCTTCACAATAACTCGAGATCTTTATAAAATTAAACTTCTTATTCCTGATCTAGATACTAATCTCTGGCAGAGAACTTTATAAAATAAAATTTCTTATTCCTGATCTAGATATCAATCTGTCACCGTCGTTAAGTTATTTTTCACAACTCTGACTAGACTTTGCAATCAGATCTTTCCAGAGAATATCATCCTGCTCGTATGCAATTAATTCTAACAGTCATGCTTTCTTCATCATAAGGCTCAATACTACACAGTATTCTCAAAGTTTTATTCCAGCTATGAATAAGTTGTGGAATGACCTTACTAAATAGGCAGTTCAACCGTTAGAACTTCAATATTTCAACCATGCAGCGAATGTTTTCAGGTTAAACAGGCTGATATCAAGTCTCCCTCTATAGTTTATATGTGAAAGACCTATTTTAATATTGCTACTGTTCTTAAAATATTTTATATTAATTGTTTATTACTTGTTTACTTTATTTCTTTTCCTCAATTGGCTATTTTTCCTTGTTGGGGCCCTTGGGTTTATAACCTCCCGCTTTATCAACTAGAGTTGTAGCTTAACCAGTGTATATAATAATAATAATAATAATAATAATAATAATAATAATAATAATAATAAATAAAATAACAATAATAATAATAATAACAACACGGATAGGCCAGCCATAACCATATTAATAAATAGTACAAAAACCGTAACAACTATAACAACACTGATAAAACAATAAAACTGCTTAAATATTATAGGCATATGCCTACATCCAAAGGCTCATAAAACTGGATACACAGAAAAAATAAATAAGCGAACACCGAACGTTCCAGTGACTTCGATTAACGAGTATTTATTAAAGTTTCTGAGATCAGCAGGAAATATAGTTTTCATCGGCAATCTTTAAGATAGTCTTTGTGGTTCAATTGAGAATGAACAACAAACTTGACAATGTAGACCTGTAAAAATCATGATCATGATCCTGTATCTAAAGTGCACCAAATCGAACGCAGCCATTCGCAGTCACTGAATATATATATATATATATATATATATATATATATATATATATATATAT
>NC_090751.1:55786952-55805621 GCF_036898095.1 Palaemon carinicauda
TATGCAACTTCAGTTCCTCAATATTCAGGCCAACCCTGAGATACGTAGTAGGAAGAGAAGAGAGTAAGTTTATTCAAAACTGTTGGTATATGAGGTATAATTACCTAGGTAGAAAATGAAAATACCCGAAAATACCAAATACAATTCACTTTATATAATTGTACATACTGCACTAGCAAATACGCAACACAACATTCAAGAATAATTATAATTATAAACATATCATTTTCATCATTAATGTAATTTAGATATTCTTAAATATCCAAGCTGTACTTGTTACTATAAATATGAATCTGTTCAATCCAGCCTTTGCCAAAGCTCTTCCAGTGAAACGCTCTAGCACTCAATCATAATAAATTTAGATAAGGTAACTAATTCCAAAATATATTTGCCATTCCAAAGGTTCACACGAAGGCAATTAATTATGAGTGAAACAGGCTAAGGCTACTTTATCGTAGTTTATGATTAAACCCCCAAAATTTCTCTATTACCAATATCCAATAATAAACAGAGCAGCACAACCAGTCGCAAACTGATGATAACAACTGAATTCGATAAAAAACCCTTTTATGAATTACATTTCAAATAGAACAGCAAGCATAATCTACTTGCAAATATCTGATTAATGAAGATTTTACTATAAATTGGAAACCTTATTTTCCTCCGATTCGCCAATCTGAGAGAACATTATCACTGAAAATAATTATAATATAAACGATAAAAATAACATAAAAAAAAATAAACGAATAATAATCTAAACACAAAAAACCCCACACCAAAAATAATAATTATGTCAATAACAATTAATGAAAATATTTTGCTTGTTAAAAAAAAAAAATAATTAACCTCCAAAATATTCCTTTTGGTCGAGTCATTTCAACACAAAGTTAAATGACTTTGGAAACACTGGGAGTAAATTAAAATTATTTGTGTCCTGAACTCTCACAATGAAAGGATTATAAAGTTTTTACTTCACTGTTAATAATGAATAAATAACCGTTAACCACGATCGCACTGCTGATAATAAGCTTGGGTTGGGGGTGTATTCTACGATGACCAAACAACATTTTCCTCTTCTTCTCATGTTTCTTAAAATTATTACTCTCTCTCTCTCTCTCTCTCTCTCTCTCTCTCTCTCTCTCTCTCTCTCTCTCTCTCTCTCTCTCTCTCTCTCCAAGTATATCCTTCATAATAACAATACCAAAATGCTATTTTTATTCCGTAATCAACCACATTCAATTTGGTTCATATCCAGAAACTATAAGCAACAAGAGCGTCTTGCAAAGTATCATAAAAAATTGAACAAAGCCAAAGGGTAATCAGCAATGTTCATAATGAATAATATTCATGACGGTGTGATCAATATCCATGATGTCATGATCAAAAGGCCGAAACTGCATGAAGCGGAAGGTTGAAGAAGTCATTCAGGCAAGGTCGACTAATTTCATTCGCTAATTTTAAGAGTGTTCATGACTATTTCGGCATGATTAAATACTGACCTTTCTCTGGTTCATACTCCTACGCGTCTGCGTGTATTCACTTACCCTTGCACAACCAAAAACAATCATGTTCTTATATCCAGCATAATTATACAGTATATTTGTATATAAAACCACCTGTAACTAAACTTTGTGTAAATGAATATTGGTCAGGTTTGTCTTCCAGGTGAGTTTTTCTATTTTGGGGGGATTTAACAAAAAAGTGCTGCCCCTCCTGTGTTCAGCAATTGTTTATGTGGCGATATTGCTAGCCCCTCGCCCTGCCCCATTGGATATTTATGGAGCTCAGTTACTGATATCTAACCTTTCCTTAGTGGTTACCAATCCAAGTATTGACCTGAATGTGTTACTGCAGCTGCAGGAGTAAAGCAGTTAATATAAAATGTATAAACAATTGCTTTGTATGGTATCTTATGTGGATTTATACCCTACTAGAAATCTATTTCATGTTAGCATCTTAATTCCCTCTATTATCCGTTATTTACAACAGCCGTCTGTAATGTTCGAGCCATATATGAACATTTTGTTTAATAAGAGAATGAATTTTCCATCTATTTCAAAGCTGACGAAATGAGAATTAAAATGTTTCGCGTTTCACTGTAAACGTGATCAGTATTCATAAGGAAGTTGTCCGTGACTATTATGGAGCCAGCAATGGAATAAAATATATTTTTGCACAATTTGCGATATACAAAATCGCTGCTTATGTTCATTCCGGTGCCATAAAGCATAGCCAAGGAGAAAATACACTGAGAACAGATCTAAAAGGACATTCTTATGACAGTAAACATGGATTGCGGTGCGTTCCCCAAGGATGCCACATTTCACCTGCCAGATTCTCGAGGGCATGTGTTTCTTAAGGTAAATACTGCAATTCTTACTCAATCTCTATTCAGGGTATTCGAAAAACGGATTGATAAATAGCATAAAAGAGATTGCGGAAGAGGCATAATATATTCAAGTACGGGTACAATATTTCTTGGAATAGACAAAAGCAAACGCCACGTAAACTAAAAATACATATTTCCTTTTATATCTTTTCTTATTAGACATCAAAATCAAGGTACATTTGGTTAAATTTTGTTATCTATGATAAATATAGACCCAACAAACATACAGAAACACACATACACACACACGTATATATATAATATATATATATATATATATATATATATATATATATATATATATATATATATATATATATATATATATATGTTTATATATACATATATACATATACACACACACACACACACACATATATATATATATATATATATATATATATATATATATGTGTGTGTGTGTGTGTGTGTGTGTGTGTGTGTTTATATATAGAAAATGAAGATAATTCATATGGGGCGAATTATCTTTAAAACTATTTTGTACATAACCCGTCTTTATATAAGCGTTTTAAATCCCATTTCACAAAATAAAATTAGTTAACTAGAAAAGCACTCATGAGTACAGAACAATGCCACAGCAGCTTATTTATCGACCTTTTGGATAGATTTTGGACGTTTTGCTCGTCCAAGACTTTGACCTTTGAACTTATAAAATTTAATAATTTCCAGCTCTACATAATAGTTTAAAAATACCTGGAAGTTTCATTACTTGACGATTACATTGTTGCCGTATGGTTGATGACCGGAATTTTACCCTTTGCTTGACCTTGACTTTGGACCTTCAACCTTAACATGTATTGATTGGCGTGGATTTTCATAAATTCAAATATGAACCTAGTTTGAAGTCTCTGTGACAACGAAGTCCAAACTTATGGCTGATTACGTGAATTGGACATTTTGCTTGACCGTGACCTTGACCTGGCAAAATTTAATCATTTCCACCTTTTTAGATAACAGCTAATCCCTGCAAGTTTCATTACTCTACGATCAACGTTGTCGCCAGAAAAGTGTTAACAAACAAACACACACAAACAGGGGCAAATACATAACCTGCTTCCAACTTCGTTGGCGGAGATAATAAAGACATAAATTCATAAGCTTTACATAACACCTTAAATAAAGCAACGTAATCTTTGATAGATTACTTTATCATATCTAAAAATAAAAAAATAATACATTTACAAAACACACAAAGGTTTACTTACATGCACCTATGTACTGTACATATATATATATATATATATATATATATATATATATATATATATATATATATATATATATATATATATATATATATATATATATATATATATATATATATACACACAGTATATACGTATATATATAAATATATATACTTATAAAAATATATATACATATACATATTTATTCATAAATAAACATATTTATAAATATATATACATATATATATATATGTGTGTATATATATATATATATATATATATATATATATATATATATATATATATATATATATATATGTATGTGAGGGTGTGTGAGATATAGAATGATTAATTTGTTGAAAATCCTGCCACGAAAATCACATACAAAAGCTTTTGGATCTCATAAAGAAGTAAGCTATAGATTATTGATGTAGGCCTTTGTTGCAAGTATCTTTACCCCTGTTTATGAAAAATAATGTTTTAACTATTTTCAGAGTCTTTCACGCATCATCATCATCATAATAATACTAAAACGTAAGAAAAAAAAAAAAAAAAAAAAAAAAAAAAAAAAAAAAAAAAAAAAAAAAAAAAACAAGAGTACTAATGATAATACGAAAAACCAGAGTAATAATGATAATAACAAAAACAAGAGTAATAATGATAATAACAAAAACCATTACCTATATTCTTCATTTGCACAAATACACAGTATATACTGATATATATATATATATATATATATATATATATATATATATATATATATATATATATATATACATATATATATATATATATATATATATATATATATATATATATATATACACACATATACATATATATATATATATATATATATATATATATATATATATATATATATATATATATATACATATATATATATATGCATATAGCTTTGAGATTTCTACTTTTTAATCATGCCTTATAAATAATAATAATAATAATAATAATAATAATAATAATAATAATAATAATAATAATAATAATAATAATAATAATAATAATAATAACAAAGAAGGCTTCACGAGCATAAATATCGAAAGGAAAATAAGTATCCATCATGCCGTTATATAAAAAAAACCAGCAAGAGAGCATTTTACTATTAAAAAACAATATCAAGGATAACACTTACTTTTTTAATGTTTACAGTATGGGAGTAATAGGAAAAAGAAAAAAAAAAAACTTGTCGACGGAGAGCATCCACCAAAATGCCAGATAAATATCAGAGATACAAGATAAAGCTGAAAGTAACAAGTGGTACGTACACAATGTATGACGACTGGAAGGAACAAGATTGCTTTGATGTAAAAACGAAACTGAGGAAACCCACCAACGTGGCAGAAGACTTGAGTTATAACACATTAGGATAAAAATAAAAAGAATCCACAAATTTATTCGTGTTAAAGGTGTATAAACGTTGATAGTGCAAGAAGACAACAGATAGGAAAGGAGCTAAATAAAACACCTAAAAAGAAAAGAACAAGAACGATGGTTCGATGGTATATGGAGATCAAATTCTTTTTCAACCTGCAAAAAAAAACTTAGTTGGTTTGGATAAAATAGAAAGTTGAAACTTCAGATAATTTACTAAAACCTGGATTGGATTTATGAAATATGGGAATCGAATGCTAGTCCACGACAATGAAGACTTAAGGTAGGATGGTTTAGCTTTCTTCAATCGAAAACTAACACGACAGAGAGAAACCTTTGCAAACATAGAATGGTCTGATTTAGGGAAACACTTGAGAAACTGTAAAAAGCTGAAAGAAAGGAGGGTCTAGAAGGAATTTAGATATTAAAGTTAATACAAAATGCAACGCAAAGTATTTTTGAAATAAATGATTGACAGAAAGTTGATGGGTAATGGGAACAGAAATGAGACAGTTATATACAATGAACGGTAAACGAGATATAAAGCGGAAGAAAATGTATGGTCTATAAGCAACAGAACGAAACACTCATGCATATGTATATATATATATATATATATATATATATATATATATATATATATATATATATATATATATATATATATATATATATATATATATATATATATATATATATATATATAGAATTGTCTTGCTTTAAGAAGGTAGGATCAAGCAGGTGCGTAAGTTATGTTATTTATGGAAACTGTCATATCAAAAATGTATTTTTCTTTCATAAAATATCAATATTTGCAAATTTCCGAAGTTCTCTATACCAGACATGGAATATCAAACTAATTCGTCGATAAAATTACTACATAGCTGAACTTTATTGGGGATAAATTTCTTAATATTATATGTGAAAAATCTCACCACTTTGCACTAACATTGAATTTTTATTTTTTTAATAAATATGAAAATGAGAAAACTTGTCCTATTATAACTTAATTCGATCATTATTACTTAATACATACTTAAAATTCATAAAGTGTCCAAGAACTAATAATTCAGATCGATTATATGACTTACCTAATTTATTTTCAATGTCACAGTTGTAATGTATTTTTTTTTTTTTTTACATTACATTATAACATTCCATTTTCCAAAGTTTCTTTACTTGAACATTACCACATTCGACCATGTTGATGTTATTAAGCTTGACAGGCACATAACAGGTGAATGGTGATTTACATAAAAGAAGACATTCTTATTTCACGTTCGAATAATAGAAACTAGCGTCATCAGAAATTCGACAACATAATCTGGCATTGGAAATGAAAAGTGAACACGGACGGGAAACGTAAATAATAATGGAATGAAACGCACGAGGACATGCCCAAGGGCATAAAATCTAATCTGACGTACAAGCCTATAATAAGATCTGACATTGTTTCCACTTTGGTATAATGCAGATTAAAATAAAAAAAGGGTATGATTCAAACCCCGAGAATAACAGCAGTTTTTCTTGAACAGGAAAAACATTCCAATGCAAAACCCATTTGACTCATATAAACCTTTACCAAATTAACATTTCTTGTAATTACTTATTCAAAGATATTTTTATCAGAAAATTTCATTGCTATTCCAAAAGCAATTAATATCATCAATAAAGTAACAAATTATTCTTTTCGTGATCACAATCCAAACGCCATAAACAACAAGGTAAGGTAGTTAAAATATTCGTATGATCCTCTCTCTCTCTCTCTCTCTCTCTCTCTCTCTCTCTCTCTCTCTCTCTCTCTCTCTCTCTCTCTCTCTCTCTCTTACAGAAGACGACAGAGTTACTCACAGTCTTTAATGTCATGCATATTCCATTTTTATACATAAGCCTTTGTCACTATAAAACAACTTATTGCACTTCAGCTGTATTGCACTTCCGGCTGCATTGATGATTCGACAAAAAATGGATATCCATATTTTGTTGAATGCATCAATACAGCCGGAATCATTTCAAATATCACAGTATCTGATCTATACTATGCTACTCGTACAATCCAGAACAGACATTGGATAATAAGAGCTTGCTTCAAATCTTCATTCTTTAATATCTATAAACTTGAGAGAGAGAGAGAGAGAGAGAGAGAGAGAGAGAGAGAGAGAGAGAGAGAGAGAGAGAGAGAGAGAGAGAGAGAGAGAGAGAGTTGTTAATCACTTAATACAAATTTTACATTAGCAGATAAAATAAAAAAAAATTGGTACTGTATATACCAACTTTAAAAAAAATTTAAATCTGTGGAAATAAAATTTTTGTTAACCAAACCAATACTAAAAATTTAGCAAAACATGCCTTGGTTTATGTATTTGAAGGAAATTTTACAAAAGGAAAACATTAGCGACATATTTTTTTCTTAGTTTCCACATAAGACACACTGACCAGCAGAAGCCTCTATGATATTACATTCCTCAAAACAAAGAAAACTACATCCTTTATAAAAGACAGGTAAAATGTCTACCTTCAAAATTTACCAATGACTTTTCCAGTGTTTTCTTAACTAATTCTCTAACACCGATAAGTTCTTTAATGATGATGCAAAGCCTCTATAACTGATACGAACCTCCATATGTATAAAAGCAAAGGGTCGAGTACGGAGAAGTATATATTACAGCTGTGTGGTTGCGGTTGATTTGCATATGTTAAAACAGGGTATGATGAACCATACATCACTTTAAGGCTGGAGGATGAGGAGGGTAGATGGACCGAATAAGAAGCACTGCCGAACTAAAGTCACGTAAAGATTTTGAATGGGTATTAAATCACATACTTTTGGCTAAAGGTCGGATGACCCTCCATCCCTTACTCTATTCTTTAAAAACCACCTTAGTGTAACGCAAGAATGCAATTACATAGTCTTGATCCTATATTTCATGTCGGGCAATAAATCTTCGAGGAAGTCTTGACTAGGTGATTTACTCCTGCGGGATGTATATAGTTCATCCTCACTTAAGCGAGGCGTCGTGACTCGCTTCTTACCTAAACTATAACTGTCATTTGCATATTGAAGGTTTTACGGCTCTAAGGATGCAATGAATTACGCGTGACGCGGCCGCCGCCATAGAGACAAATACCCCATCCACCTTTTATCGCTAATCAAGGGGACGCCATCGTTGATGAATGCCCTCAAATCGATAACATCCCTAAACAAAGAGGGTTAAATCCTTTTATATGAAATAAATTAAATCAACAAGAAAATAGTTCAAATCTTGTAACCCATCATTTGAAATCTGTCTCCTTATGAAACTTACAATCAAATGTGTACGGACAAATTAATGATGCGATAAAAATAATGATCTATCATGACCAAACATTAATTTTCCTCTTGAGTAAAGTCATTATCAATCTAGACTATTATTTTGACGATAGTCTCACAAGGAATATCAACACTAATTAAATTTATATAATCCTTACTGTACTTCAGTAAAACGAAAATATCTGCCTATTTGCATATGAATAAAAGATAACTTTGAAGTTATCACTAACAAAAGATACTCCAACATTCCACATGCTGTGCCAAAAGTGTGATGATCTTGAGTAAAATGACAATTACCGAAGAGAAAAAAAAATAAAATTAAAAAGACAAAGTTATATATACATACATACATACATACACACAGAGACACAGACACACACATACAATATATATATATATATATATATATATATATATATATATATATATATATATATATATATATATATATATATATATATATATATATATATATATATATATATATACATAAATATATTTATATATATATATATATATACATTTATATATATATATATATATATATATATATATATATATATATATATCTATATATATATATATTATATATATATATATATAGATATATATATATATATATGTATATATATATATATATATATATATATATATATATATATATATATATATATATATATATATATATATATGCAGGAACATACATACATACATTTATATACAATTGAAAATCAACACATATTGTATTTAATAAAATTATGTCTATGTTCCTTTGGGGTCGAACCCAAGTCTCTTCAAACGAAAGGCAATGTCGTTATCAATCCTGGCAGCAAAGCCTATATTAAGAATACTGAACCTAATTCTACCTGCTCTTCAGAATTTACTTTGTGAGACCACTGTCTTGCATACCAAAAATTTTACACAGCTTCCCGAACTACATACTTGATGCTCAATCCTACAGCCAAATACACAAAACAAATATATTTTATTTTAGAAAAGTCTAAGGTCGATTTCTCTTTTCCCGAGATAGAGGGTAACTGTATGAATTATTTTATAATAAATTTGGAAAATTAAAATAACAGAGCTCTCTCAAGTTACGTAAAATGTTTTTTATACAGCTCTTATTAAATGAGTATCGTATTATGTAGTCATCAATTTCTAAACCACAGCTTAAACCGTTGGGTTGCATCCACATATGCTAAAGTATATCAAGAGTGCGAAACGACAGCACAAAACGCAGATAAATAAAATGTTGCACATGCGTGTCAAGGGTAACACAATTTATCATTTGTTTTACGGTAAAGCCTGTGTTTAAAGTGACAGATATTTCATTTCACAGGAAAGGAAGGTCATAAGCACATATGACAGCATTTAATTATTTATTGTTTTTTTTTAAACAAAAATAAGAGACCAATTTTCAGAAACAATAGGTAAAACAAAATACAGCTATATTCATTTTTACATTATTTTCCATTTTTAATGAGAACAAAACTTCAGTTATGGACCAAACTCGCCACCTGGGTTTACGAGTCACCCAAATTCCTGAAACTATAGCAACTAACATAACTGAAGCCATTCATGAAAACATAGCCCTAATTTTGGCATTAACACCGCGTAACATCTTACTAATAAATCAAACTATTTACACAACTAAAATCGGTCACTTTGGATATCGCTTCACTGGAAACGCAATCCCTGCCTTAATAAATCCCAATAAATCCTTCACGCAACCCCTTAATTCACTAGGAACAACAAGGGGAACCAAATATAATTATAGGTGGGTTGAGATCCAGGGCACAGTGTGGCAAGGAGGATCCTGGAGTCAAAGGATATCTCGAGTACCTCAACAGCCCTTCCGCAGGGCCTCTTCTGCTCAGCCAGAGCAGAAACACAGAGTTTCTAATACATCTTCAAGGGAACGTTAACATAAGAAGAAAGGACACCTTTCGAAAAGTTTATATATGAACTCAATGTGGAGTTATGATTTGAAATATCTCACAGTAGGGAATAAGTGTGTAGGCTAATCGGGGACAATTCAGTGAGCTGAAGGTGAAAGTCGTCTGAGAGAGAGAGAGAGAGAGAGAGAGAGAGAGAGAGAGAGAGAGAGAGGAGAGAGAGAGAGAGAGAGAGAGAGATGTATCAAGAACAAAGCTAAGCAACTATAAAAACAATGACTTCAAATAACAATATCTGTTGAACCTTAACTAATAAAACAACGGCAGAGGTTACGATGCGTGAGTTAACAGTGATAATTTACTGTTCCGATTTCACTGCTTCCTATTCTTAAGAAAGAAATAGCTCTCTAATGTGAAGGAAGCCAGATGTATCGGTTGTGTTAGTGAAACAGAGTACTCAAGAATAAAAAAAAGAATTAACTGGAACAAACAAAGCCAAAGGAAGTCTCGGGATAAAGAACAGTAACAACTACTGGATTTAGTAGTGCACCGGTAGCAAGAGGTAGTAATTGGCCGTGGGACGCAACAGGAAGAGAGGGAGTGGCCATAAACGAAATCATGTCGGCGATTAGACGAACCGCACTTGATGGAAATCATGTCAAGACAGCGATGCACTAAACTTAGTATGTCTTTGACCCGTTACTTACTAAAAACAAGGGTGAAACAATAATTCTCTTTTACCTATGCTGGTGTAGATGCGAGAATGTCCTTCTTTGTATAATCCTTTAACCAAGAAAACACACCAACCAACTTACACGTAAATCTATAAAACAAGTGTCTGGAAAGAATTAGGAAAAATGGGAATTTCCTGAACATTATAAGACATATAATCATTAGGACTAAACCACAATGTAAGTCAACAATTTTGTCTTACATCAAAAAGGTTAGTTTATCTTTACATCTCTTTGACTTAGTCTTGGTGTTCAAAGGTAAATGTTAAATGTCTATGTCTAAGAAATAAGTTCATTATTCGAAAACACATATCAGTTTGTCACAGGAATAAAAAAATAAAAGAGTAAGCTCATAAAATGTCACAAAAATAAATGTTCCAAATATCCAAACTGAATAGATGAAGTTTAAATGATAAACAAATATGAGAGACTAGAAACTTTACAGAAGATGCAACTCTTCATGATGTGAAGTATTTGGCAAAGTAAGGGAGGAGGAATGTGGAGGATTAATTTTTGTTTTCCTTTTTCTTTTTGCCTAGCCAAATCCTGAGAGAGAGAGAGAGAGAGAGAGAGAGAGAGAGAGAGAGAGAGAGAGAGAGAGAGAGAGAGAGAGAGAGAGAGAGGACGGGCCAGCGAGCGAGAGGTGGTTAATGTAACGATTGTTGGTTGCGAGAAAGACATTTAGAGTAATTGAGGTTATTTGTTTAATTTTTTGGTTGCTAGTTTGGGAGAGTGATGAATGTCTTGAGCGAATGCTTTTTCTTGATTGACTGCAGACAAAGGCAGTTGTGTTTGTGAATGCTGGATTTTATATTTATTTCGACCAGCTTGGAAATTACTATTTATTTTATCGCGAGTACAATATTTTGCTAGGAGTGATTCTGAATGACAGAAACTTTATTATTTATCTTTGATTATAGTGCGATAGTTTAGTTAGCAAGGAGTGTTCGTAAGTGTTTTATCTTTTTTGTTATTTTCAGGCCGTAATTCCTCCTTTGGAGAACTTGTTTTTTTGTAATCTGGATCTCTAGTTGATGACATGGCCTGTCATAGGAGATTTTATTTAGACTGCTTTTTTGGATTACGCAACCGTTAATGACCTGGCCTGTGCATTAAGATTACGTATGATGATGATGACGATGATGACACTCATGACCCCGAAGAGTTAAGGCCGTTGTGTCAAATTACCAGACAGTCTTCTGTTTGTCATACAGTTCCGTTGTGCCAAGAAAGACAGTTGGCTCAGTGAATGATGAGTGTTTTTTCTTACGAATGTTATTTTGCAAAAGTGTTTTAAATTTTTTTAGTGTTTAGTGTTGAGCTTTGTTATTGATTTTGTATTAAGCGTTTTAGTTTTGAGGAATATAGTATTAAGGTTAAGTTTTGTTTTTATTTCCTTTCTGTCTAAGAGTCCAGTTGATGATAACGTAAGGGGAAAGTTTGTGTTGTGGAGACAATTGTCTGTTTAGAGTGATAAAGGGAGTGGGGGGGGGGGGGGTTGTTTTTGTGCATCCCGCCAGAATGAATTAGCGAAAGCTAGAATTTGGAACAATACATTAGATGACAAATCAAAGCGTGAATAAGCAAGAACTTGGCTTTCACGTAATCACAAGACATATGTTAAATATATATATATATATATATATATATATATATATATATATATATATATATAAAATGCCTTTGCCACACTGTCATTTACCATACGCATGACTAATCGGTCTTTCCCCGTCCCTCGGGTTGGGGGGGGGGGAGGAGTCATATGCTGGTGAGAAGGGGTACCCCGAGAGATACACTCAGAAACCATAATCTTCCACAAATTGCTGAAATTGCCAGGTTGTAGTTAGGAAAGAGGGTGGGGGCGGTGGGAAGTGTTGAATCTGCGTGTGTGCATATCCATCTAAATACTAAGCCGTCATTTTTTATGGCTCGGGTACCTAGCAGGCAATATTAATTAATTCACCATTTCCGTCTCAACAATTCAACACTGGAGCAAGTGCTGCTGAACACATTTCTTATTACGGAGCCTTAGGGATATCATGAAGAAAAGCAAATACATCATTATGCTAAACACACAAGACCACCAGTGAGAGAGGGTGATGATGAAACGAAAGTAGGGTCATATATACAAGACAATGGTCTTGATGGTATAAGTGTAAAGTCAAGAGATGATAGAGGATTAGCTCAGCACTAGAGACAAATAAAAGAAATAGCGTGTATTACCTGCCTGGTCATGATGTCCAAGAGCTCTCGTGAAGTATTTGATAATCTGTTTCAGGTCAATGACTTTAAAAGTGCCGAGAGCAATTCAGTCTTAAAGGAATTCAAAGTTGTGCAAAGATAATCATCATTTGAAAAAGAATCTCTAATTATTTCTAATAATTCCAAAAAAAAAAAAAAAAGACTAAGAAGAAATAACACCGAGATAATCTTATTAGATAATAAAATATTGAAAGCTGTATTAACTTAACGAAAAGACTCTAGCCAGTTATTGACTCTCAGTATAATTGCTAAGGAAAAAAAGGAAAAAAATCAGAAATACAAACATCTACTTAAAATAACGAACATGAAGGGTAATGAGGTGAAAAACTACGAATTGTGATATAAACTGATCTCAGCTAAAGTAATACTCCTTCAATGCCAGGAAAGACATACAATTTTAAGATGCCACAACATATGAGATCCATCATCATGGCTAGTGAGCAGTTAAAACAGAACTAGATACAATAGGTGCTCAAAGTGATGAGGGAGAAAGTGACTATGATATTAAAAATATATGAGCACCAAAGGTCAGGGGGCAAACTTTGAATATAGACATGTGCAATTATAAAAGTAACAGGAGATATTAATTTGGAGGACGAAGATTAGTTAATTTCAGCACCTTATAAAACAGCGTTTCGTAAATTGATTTTCATATTTTCCGCGGAGCAAAGTTGTATGTTCAAAACAACTCTAAAGCAGCAGGTCTTAACTCCCGAACGATGTAAATGAGAAATATTGCACAATATTCTCGATAGGAAATAACAAGAATACCAGTAGGAAGAGGTATAAATATTTAAGCAAATTATGTGCAAACCACTCATTACGGATATCTGATAACACTAATCATTATAACAACTGGCAAACTTTGTTCAAAACAAATAACTAACATAAACAAATAACGATTACGGTGTTTGGATTGAATAATTGCATATATGCATACAACATGAGCCTCCACTCGCTGCGAAACACAGAGAGAGAGAGAGAGAGAGGAGAGAGAGAGAGAGAGAGAGAGAGAGAGAGAGAGAGAGAGAGAGAGAGAGAGATTTACATTTAAATGACCAACTTTCTAGCAATCCAGTTTAGAAAACGGATGACACAAAGGTAGCCAATAAGGGCATCCACTAACAGTATCCTTATTATTACACACACAGAGAGAGAGAGAGAGAGAGAGATGAGAGAGAGAGAGAGAGAGAGAGAGAGAGAGAGAGAGAGTGTTTAAGGCAAGGAGAAAGGACATTGAAGTCACTGAGCTCTACCCGACGTCAGTTTTTGCCACCATCTACGATGAATGATGTCCGGCGAATGAGGCCATATTTCATATCCCGCAATCAGAAGCCAATGCTGCCAAGAACTGTTTGCTTGAAGGCGGTGGAGGGGACCCCACGGTGGAATGAAAACTAACGGAATACTGCAGAGGTGGATGTCACGTGTCAAGGATGAAGGATGGATCGCAGGAATAACTCGTTCAAAAAATAAATGTATAAAACCTTATTTATTGCACATTGGAAGAAGCAGCAAGTGCATAAATGTTAAGATAGTAGAGGTTGATTAGTTAATATATTTATTTAACTGGCTCCGCAAAGAATTATGACATTCGAAAATGGAAGAGAGTTCGGTCTAAAATTAATTTAAAAAAAAAAATACTTGACAAAGATTTCCTTATTTTATAAGAAATAAACTAATGTTTATATTTTGTTTATCTTTCTATAATTAACTGACTAAAAGAGAAGATTAATTGACATATATACATTTATAATGGTGATTAATCATAGCTGAAAATATGATCTTATGTTCCTTAGTATGAAAACCAATTTAATTGATTTTGGACAAAAATAATTACGATATATTGTCCTCATGAAACGTACGGGAAGCCCTCCTTGAGTAATATCAGAAATAAATCAATATGTAATTGAAAAGATTTAACTAATAAATATGAACCGATAGGACACTTTAAAAGACTGATAAATGAAATACAATTACATAGTAAATAAAACCCATGGCTAGAGTAATAGAGATAATATGCGCCAATATTCTAGACAATGGTTTAAGTAATGAATACTACTAAAACGGTACGATTGCGTCATTTAAGAGCATGGTTTAGTGAAAAAATTAAGATCGTAGATATCTACATTACTCGCATTGCCGATGTCTCTTTCGCTACTTCAATCAAAATTGGATATAGGTAGGACTTGGCGGGGTGTCATCGTCGGACAGACGTGCATGGGATTAGCAACCCATACTCTAAAATACACTGAAAACTTGTGTCAATTCAAATTTATAAGCACATCTCCCTCCCGCAGCAACAGAGGAAGCTAGGGAAACTTTAAGACTATGAGAAATATTCTTTCAGACATTGACATTCATTGATTAATTTGTTTTTATTTCATTGCTTTTAGTTTGCCGTACACATTCCAAGAATTGTCTTCGTTTTGTATCCAGATCTTCAGGCACCTTTAATATTGCTTGTACTTACATATCCAAGTGTTGCTTTGAGTGTACAATTTTGTAGTTTATGTATATAAAATAATTCCTTGACATAATTGTTCACGACCTTTAAAATGCTCTTCAAACTCAGAATAAACCAAGCCTACGACTAAGAACTCATAATGTCCATCAAAGAGTTCTTAAATAATCCATGTCTGAAGGGCTCACATATCGCGATTTATGACGGCAGACTCTGACAGCCTGGGTACAAATTAACTTGTCATCCGAGCACACAGTAACTGATTACTTGCAATTAAACCACACGTCGTCGCGGGAAACCTCTCATTAGTAGATTAAATTATCGAGTCCACATTCCCCTAGCAACTTAGGACGGCAGGTTTAAGTATAGAACCGCAATGTTTTTGATAAAAATTTGAAAGGCTGCAAGTAACGTACATGATGCTTTGAGACAAGCTGGCATTGATAAGTCCTCGTTCCGAAGAAGATAGGCTTTGATAACCGATATCATCCGAATAAAAGTGTTCAAGCAATAAACTACTGTGAACGATACTTAGATTTGTAATTAATAAGACTGGTGAATATGAAGCTGCCTTTTACTTTGAACCAAGGCAATGTCATCGCAACTACTAAGAGCAAGTCGCATTAAAAAGAACATGAATATAAGGAATTGGAGAGGGAAAGGGCAAAAGCTAATATTGTTAACTACAACAGCACCTTAGCCTTAAAAATATATATAATCTGTATAACCATCCGAATAAATGGTCATCACATGTGGGCTTATCGAAGGGATGTGAACTTCAGTTTACTGCAAGTCTCCTCTTCTCATAAATTCGCAATGACCCAGACTGGCCACAATGAAAAAAAAAAAAAAAACTATTTAGATTACTAGCAAATCAACAGGCAACTATGATTAGAAAACAAATGTATATAAAAGTAATAAGTTAACGCTACTAATGCAATGTCTACTATTTTCAGATATAACTTGTTTGTATGAGTACAGAATATACGAGTAAAAAAAAAAAAATAGAATAAAAAAAATAAATAAATAAAAATAAATAATTAAAAAAAAACCCTTTGAAAGGGTTTTCATCTAATATGCTGCTAAGATTTTATAACTGCATTTCCTAAAACTAAATCAGAAATTAGATTTCTGAAAATAAACAAATAATACTTTTTACAATGACCGGTAGGGTAGGGGTTGTATGAATCAGATTTTTACAGTTAGGCAGATATGCGAGAAATATTTAGCAAAAGGTAAGGAGGTGTATGTTGCGTTTATGGGATCTGGAGAAAGCATATGATAGAGTTGATAGGGAAGCAATGTGGAATGTGATGAGGTTATATGGAGTTGGGTGGAAGGTTGTTGCAAGCAGTGAAAAGTTTCTACAAAGGTAGTAAAGCATGTGTTAGAATAGGAAATGAAGTGAGCGATTGGTTTCCGGTGAGAGTGGGGCTGAGACAGGGATGTGTGATGTCGCCGTGGCTGTTTAACTTGTATGTTGATGGAGTGGTGAGAGAGGTGAATGCTCGAGTGCTTGGACGAGGATTAAAACTGGTAGACGAGAATGATCATGAATGGGAGGTAAATCAGTTGTTGTTTGCGGATGATACTGTGCTGGTAGCAGACACAGAGAGAAGCTTGACCGACTAGTGATAGAATTTGGAAGGGTGTGTGAGAGAAGGAAGTTGAGAGTTAATGTGGGTAAGAGTAAGGTTATGAGATGTACGAGAAGGGAAGGTGGTGCCAAGGTTGAATGTCATGTTGAATGGAGAGTTACTTGAGGAGGTGGATCAGTTTAAGTACTTGGGGTCTGTTGTTGCAGCAGATGGTGGAGTGGAAGCAGATGTACGTCAGAGAGTCAATGAAGGTTGCAAAGTGTTGGGGGCAGTTAAGGGAGTAGTAAAAAATAGAGGGTTGGGCATGAATGTAAAGAGAGTTCTATATGAGAAAGTGATTGTACCAACTGTGATGTATGGATCGGAGTTGTGGGGAATGAAAGTGATGGAGAGACAGAAATTGAATGTGTTTTGAGATGAAGTGTCTGAGGAGTATGGCTGGTGTATCTCGAGTAGATAGGGTCAGGAACGAGGTGGTGAGGGTGAGAACGGGTGTAAGAAATGAGTTAGCGGCTAGAGTGGATATGAATGTGTTGAGGTGGTTTGCCATGTTGAGAGAATGGAGAATGGCTGTCTGCTAAAGAAGGTGATGAATGCAAGAGTAGGATGGGAGAAGTACAAGAGGAAGGCCAAGGTTTGGGTGGATGGATGGTGTGAAGAAAGCTCTGGGTGATAGGAGGATAGATGTGAGAGAGCCAAGAGAGCGTGCTAGAAATAGGAATGAATGGCGAGCGATTGTTACGCAGTTCCGGTAGGCCCTGCTGCTTCCTCCGGTGCCTTAGATGACCGCGGAGGTAGCAGCAGTAGGGGACTCAGCAGTATGAAGCTTCATCTGTGGTGGAAATGTGGAGGTTGGGCTGTGGCACCCTAGCAGTACCAGCTGAACTCGGCTGAGTCCCTGGTTAGGCTGGAGGAACATAGAGAGTAGAGGTCCCCTTTTTTGTTTTGTTCTTGTTGATGTCGGCTACCCCCCAAAATTGGGGGAAGTGCCTTTGGTATATGTATGTGATGTATGTACAATGACCGCCATTTAAATATATTTGCGACTGATAACAAATTAGACTTATAATTACTAATAAACATATGTAGGGACACGCATTCCAATCTCAAGTACTAAATTGAATAAATTAAATTGAAACAAATATCTACCACCAACACCTCCAATTACATTTGCATAGTACTCACCTTCATTCTTTAATAAACAAATTAAGGATCTCTCTCTCTCTCTCTCTCATCTCTCTCTCTCTCTCTCTCTCTCTCTCTCTCTCTCTCTCATCTCTTCAAACTAGCCTTCTCTTGAGAAACAACCAACACCGTATGACATGGCCTAGTGGGGTTCCGAAGAATGATATGATGAGTGAGCCCATTCCGAATAAGTGGGGATCTATTATGTCAATAATAGATACACATTTCA
>NC_090751.1:55806121-55808621 GCF_036898095.1 Palaemon carinicauda
ATCGATTGGTTTCCGGTGAGAGTGGGGCTGAGACAGGGATGTGTGATGTCGCCGTGGCTGTTTAACTTGTATGTTGATGGAGTGGTGAGAGAGGTGAATGCTCGAGTGCTTGGACGAGGATTAAAACTGGTAGACGAGAATGATCATGAATGGGAGGTAAATCAGTTGTTGTTTGCGGATGATACTGTGCTGGTAGCAGACACAGAAGAGAAGCTTGAGCCGACTAGTGATAGAATTTGGAAGGGTGTGTGAGAGAAGGAAGTTGAGAGTTAATGTGGGTAAGAGTAAGGTTATGAGATGTACGAGAAGGGAAGGTGGTGCAAGGTTGAATGTCATGTTGAATGGAGAGTTACTTGAGGAGGTGGATCAGTTTAAGTACTTGGGGTCTGTTGTTGCAGCAGATGGTGGAGTGGAAGCAGATGTACGTCAGAGAGTCAATGAAGGTTGCAAAGTGTTGGGGGCAGTTAAGGGAGTAGTAAAAAATAGAGGGTTGGGCATGAATGTAAAGAGAGTTCTATATGAGAAAGTGATTGTACCAACTGTGATGTATGGATCGGAGTTGTGGGGAATGAAAGTGATGGAGAGACAGAAATTGAATGTGTTTGAGATGAAGTGTCTGAGGAGTATGGCTGGTGTATCTCGAGTAGATAGGGTCAGGAACGAGGTGGTGAGGGGTGAGAACGGGTGTAAGAAATGAGTTAGCGGCTAGAGTGGATATGAATGTGTTGAGGTGGTTTGGCCATGTTGAGAGAATGGAGAATGGCTGTCTGCTAAAGAAGGTGATGAATGCAAGAGTTGATGGGAGAAGTACAAGAGGAAGGCCAAGGTTTGGGTGGATGGATGGTGTGAAGAAAGCTCTGGGTGATAGGAGGATAGATGTGAGAGAGCCAAGAGAGCGTGCTAGAAATAGGAATGAATGGCGAGCGATTGTGACGCAGTTCCGGTAGGCCCTGCTGCTTCCTCCGGTGCCTTAGATGACCGCGGAGGGTAGCAGCAGTAGGGGACTCAGCAGTATGAAGCTTCATCTGTGGTGGAAATGTGGGAGGTTGGGCTGTGGCACCCTAGCAGTACCAGCTGAACTCGGCTGAGTCCCTGGTTAGGCTGGAGGAACATAGAGAGTAGAGGTCCCCTTTTTTGTTTTGTTCTTGTTGATGTCGGCTACCCCCCAAAATTGGGGAAGTGCCTTTGGTATATGTATGTGATGTATGTACAATGACCGCCATTTAAATATATTTGCGACTGATAACAAATTAGACTTATTAATTACTAATAAACATATGTAGGGACACGCATTCCAATCTCAAGTACTAAATTGAATAAATTAAATTGAAACAAATATCTACCACCAACACCTCCAATTACATTTGCATAGTACTCACCTTCATTCTTTAATAAACAAATTAAGGATCTCTCTCTCTCTCTCTCTCTCTCTCTCTCTCTCTCTCTCTCTCTCATCTCTTCAAACTAGCCTTCTCTTGAGAAACAACCAACACCGTATGACATGGCCTAGTGGGGTTCCGAAGAATGATTATGATGAGTGAGCCCATTCCGAATAAGTGGGGATCTAATTATGTCAATAATAGATACACATTTCATGGCTGGTAATTGCTCTCGATCTCCTTTTCTCGCCTCAGAGGCCGTCAGCGGATGATTAATCCTAATCCACCGTGAAAGATAGATGAAAGCTCTCTCTCTCTCTCTCTCTCTCTCTCTCTCTCTCTCTCTCTCTCTCTCTTTGATGCTTAACCTCGTTCTCCGAGAATGGAAGCCGGTTTATATACATCCTTCAACTTCAACGCGATAAAATCTTCTGACTTCCATTGGATTAATGTCCGCTACCACTGAATTCACAAAGGCAGTCTTGAGATATTCTCTAACAAAGAGGGACATTCTGTGTTGATTCATTCTGTCACTACATAAAATTGCTTTATACAGTCACGGGGATTAAACTTTTAAGCCAGAGATATTTACATGCAAATGAGTCTCGTCAAAAGCGTTCTCATGATTTTATGGAATAAGACTTCGCATGCTGCGGTCTCGAGTGAGATCGTGCTAAACTGTCAAGTATCGATAGAGATAGCAAAGTCTTACATCTGTGAAATGTAATCCAGGATATTGACATCTTGATTGTGAACCTTTGACGGGGTATAGGTAATAATATGATGAACCAGACATGCAAACTGAAGAACAGAATGACCCACAAAGAGATATTTTATCAGGGACTACAATTCGCCTTACATGGAGCACAACGGTGTCCTTAAAGCACTGACTTTATAGCACTTTCTCATAGTTTGATAAGGTAAGTGTCTTCTCTTGACAGACTTCTCCAAAACTTGAAGAAAAGAACAAATAACCTATAATATACTTCAAGGCATCATAAATCCAAGAAGATAATTACGAAAAAACATAAAAAGTAATATATATGAACACCATCTTTGGAATGAACTGGAAGTCGTTTTAACTTCTTCAAAATTATTTTATATATAGGCAATTAATCATA
>NC_090751.1:55818621-55851121 GCF_036898095.1 Palaemon carinicauda
CGACTCCCAGCCGGTCACAAGCTCTTGTTTTTGTGTGGTTTCGCCTGGGGCTCTGATCCCGAGGTCGTTAAGAGAATCCAGACATTAATGTATCAAAAATATATATGGCTTATGTGGATATATATATATATATATATATATAAATATATATATATATATATATATATATATATATTGAATAGACAGCATCTCAGCGACGTCCAAAATTCGAAGACAGCCTCTCCTCGGACAGATCGTCCTGCAAATAGTTTTCAGGACAACAACAGTAATACATTTGCTTTTCATATATATATATATATATATATATATTATATGAGAGAGAGAGAGAGAGAGAGAGAGAGAGAGAGAGAGAGAGAGAGTGAGTCCACACAAAAATACACAACTCTAATGCTAATAAATGGAACCACAGCGATCGTAACAAAAATGTCACTGATAAGCGGTGAAACAACAACTTACCTAACTTACCAACGAGATACATTACGAATATTCCATGAGATATTGTATACGGTTATCATCTAGGACATTACCATACAAAGGCCAATTGATGTAGTCCATATTTCTGCGCAGCAGCTTATCTACATAAATGAATCTCTCTTGGAGAGAAAAAAATAATCACTGATGCATAACGTTACCAGAGAACGCTTCCAAAGATTTCTATTTGCTATCTACCTAATGTGAAACATCTGTCTTGTCCACTATATTCTAAATTTACTTAGTCCAACCGCAATTTCCAAGCAATACACAATATAAACAAAGTTGCACATGACCTTATATAAATGGTAGTATACAGAAACGAGCTCAAATGGAGAGAGAGAGAGAGAGAGAGAGAGAGAGAGAGAGAGAGAGAGAGAGAGCCCTAGTTGCAGGTCTACGAGCGGCAGGGGTCTTCTCCCATCCATGACGGATGTGATGGGTTGTGAATAAAAGTAATCGGTCGCAGTCCCCTCCTAATGAACAAGGAACACGATTAAGCTATTAGTGTCATCGGCGGGGTCTCTGGTCCCTCCTCGCCTTCATCTCTTGAAAATGATGAGGTGCCACGCCTTCTTTCTCCCCTCACAAATAGCTGTAAAGTCACCCATTCATCCATTCTCCCCTACGTAATGAGTGAAAACTCTTAATTACAATGCACTTTAAGAGGGACCGCCTGCCCTTAATTAGACCCCTCTCGCAGGCGAGAGATATTTAACACTTTCCTATCCTCCTGTTCTTTCCATGTATAGAAGGCCACCGTCATTATCACTACCCTCAATCGAAATAGGGTGAAATTAAGTCACGGCTTATTCCGATTTTCGTTTCATGTGAGAAACTCTAGAGCTTTCTTGCTGAGGCACCTTTGACCTCAGGTGAAATGTCTGTAGTAATTTGACGTGAACTTTCGTTTCATAAACAAAAGAAAATAAACATAGATTTCATTTCCATAAAAATTTTAAATTATTACCAGCAACTGCTTATAGCGTAATGTTTCACTGAAAAAAAAAGTGTTATAGGTAAATCTTTTTCGGGTTCAACAGAAGCAAAAGACGAAATGTTAAAGGTCACCTTTAACTAAAGCAAAATTTGTGTAGCAATGTGCTATCAAATTATATCCCTTCTTGTTTCTTTATATAACATTTAAAATATTTTCGTAACCAAAAATAAAATTCTGAAATAGTAGTAGTATATTTCATAGCTCTGATTGTCTTATTTAATCGATAGATGAAATGGCTAAAGGTTGAAGAAGTATCAGACATTTATGGTGATCAATATGACGTTAACTACATTTGAAATGTCAACATCCATAATGACTTCCTTCAACTGCCTACCAACAAGATAAAGTTCCTTTATTTTATCTTTTCTTTAGATTGAATTGCGATTTATAGAAATAGCGGTAGCGCTGCGGACGGAGAGGTTATTCAGCACCAAGATGCAACTGAGGGAAAGCCCAGTAGTTGCACTCTAACATAAAAGTTAGGATGTACGACGGGAAAATGGAATAAAAAAGGTAGGGCACAGTAGAAGCCTCATAAAGGCCGAAGGAATGATATGAAAACGCTAATGCAATGTTTACAATGGACCGCGTGAGGTGTAATTAACGACACTAAGGCCTCTTTCACACTACGCGCTTTTTTTTTCCGCTGCCGCAAGCGGTGCGGATCCGCTTTTGTAAGTCCACTAATATATTATATAAACCCTTTCACACTAGAGCGAAGCAGATTTTTCTCCGATGCGGCACTATCACTGGCTTCGTGCGGATCTGCTCCACTGACGGTGACAGTAGGCAATTATATTCAATACGAGTCTTCACACCACGCGATTTTTTTCCGCCTCTCGTTAGGCGGGCAATAGTAGACCACGCAGTGCTTCTCACTGATAAACACACATACATGAAACAAAATATTCGTATTGAATTACATATTTTTTTAATAGAAATGAAACCAATATTATGGGACAAAAGTCTAAAAGAATACAAATGTCGGACTCAAATACATCGGCTTGGAAAGAAGTTTTCTATGGATTAAGGGACTATTTTTAGTCGGGATGATAAAGAAAAGAATGAATTTGCTAAGCTAAATTTATTAATTTTTTCAATTCACAACATTTTTAGTGTATCAAGTAAGGGAAATTAATCAATGCATGATGTAGTTAAAATGACATTCATTGTTCAAATTCATAAATCCCACAATCATATTTTAGAATATTGTCTACCCAAAGCTCCCTCTTCACTCATGAAAAATCAGCAAATATGTTTCTGATATTTGCGCGCGGCGACCGTAATATTGGCGGTTTTCGTTCATATATAGACCTTGGCGTTGCGGAGACCGCCTCGTCTGCGGGAGAGCTTTGTGTGTAAGAAGCTAAGCCCCCCGCCACCCTCTTCACCCAGGGGAATAATTCACTTATCCCAGGTATAACACTGTTTAATATTCCAACAACCTTTGAGGGCCCTTGAGGTGGCTGTTATAGAAACTAGTGTAAATGAAAAGCTCTTATCTATATATATATCTTAATTTATTTTCCCTTTAATATCATATCCTGTCATCTAAATAAATGTCCGCTAACATTTCATTCTTATCCATTCATATTTAATCATTCATCTTCTTTCACTTAATGTTCTCAGCAGTTTATTCTATTATTATTATTTCCTATACAGGGCAACAAATTAATGTTTCGTTTCCAGCACTTTCATTGCAATATCATTTTCCTTGGTTTTCAGCCAAGGATTGGTTCATATTTATTAACTTTTTTTTATTGTATTTTAATTAACATTCATCCACTTGATTTACCATTCTGAATAAATTTTGAACCGTCATCTTTCCCTTTTAATAGATGGCCCCTTCCTGGAATAGAATTCTTGTCTCTCAATTTCAATTTTCAATAATCAAGTTTAGAAAAAGTATGATCTACTTTCAACAGGCAAATATTTCCAAATTTACAGCCTTTTTACTTTCATTTACATTCATATCAGAGTTCCAAAAGTGAAAATTAAGGTAATCGTCTACAGGTTGCGTGTCTTACCTAATGCAATACTCTTGTTCTAATTGTCCACCTTGTATGTTTAGCCGACTAAACATTTCCCTAAACTACGAGTAATTAGTTTTCTAATGATTTATTTTTTCGTTTCAAGGAAAGTCATTTGTGCGTCTATTTTTTATGCAAGGAAGATTTCGCTAATTATTATTTAACGCTCTTCATATAGGAACAAATTCATTACCACATTTCAGAGAGGAAAATCATCTTAAAAATAATCATTATTAACTCGGTATTTCACATCTTTTCTTTTTCTTTAATTAATAGTATTGCTGCTTCTAATACCAAAGGACACGGCCAGAGTATGCGTGAAGCACCACTCAATAACGTCCAAACCAACACTCCAACCTAACCCCAATCTCTCTCTCTCTCTCTCTCTCTCTCTCTCTCTCTCTCTCTCTCTCTCTCTCTCTCTCTCTCTCTCTCTCTCAACATGAATCCTTTGAGAAAACAGGTGCTTAATATGCGGCGAAACGCCTTGGATGCCGATCGTTTTCTGAGAAATCCTTGAAGTTCTATTATTACCAAACATCATTTCCCTGAGTGAATTGCATACCAATAACCCATCATGAAAGAATTATATAAAGAAGTGATGAGAAGCTGTCAACAACGAACAAATGATTCTGGGCTAAAAAACATCGTAAATGAACATCATATTCGTGAGTGATAAATTTAGCAGACAATTTGTCCCATAATTGGAATATGGAATTTAAGAAAGAAAAGGCAAACAGACAAAAATTAAATGCTGATTCAGCGAAAACGGCAAGATTTCCTTTTCCTGTTTTACGTCACTTAACAGTAATTAAGTGTAATGACAAGATAACTTGAAAGGATAAGAGTAAAATGTAACATTATTTACAACACGGTGTATTTTCCTACCTTCACACATGGAAACCAATGAAACTGGCATTCAAATGAATCGATTGAGCATAATTCTAAAGAGGAAAAAGTTAAACAAAAGGAAATGAATTAATTCCTGTAACGATTATTCCGAAAGCGTTGGAATTTTCGTTTACAGTTAAGGCAGAAAATCTCTGAAAAGTAAAATCAACCATATCAAACGGTGATATGTTAAACAAATCTAAAAAATTATATAAAATCAAGATAATAAAAAAGAATATATGTGTAATTTCTGAACTTTCTTTCTTTAACTAACGCTTCTAAATCAGGTGCCTTTTCGTCGTGCAAGACATCGATCAATAGTTAATTCTAAATGACATCACAAATTTCTATTTCTAATCGGAATTTATCCAACTTTAAAATGATAAGATCGACGAAGGATAATTTCTTTAGCACAAAACTTTGTCAATAATTCTACGAAACATAGATATCGCAAGATGAATAAAGTCTAGTTTAGACATTTTAATGATAAAGGGAATACATATGTGCCGTGCATTCTTACTGATGTCACCCACCTGCATCTTATATAGTACGTTGAACTCTTATCTTTATTACTAATCATATATATATATATATATATATATATATATACATACATACACACACATACACACACACACACATATATATATATATATATATATATATATATATATATATATATATATATATATATATAAAGGCAATTAGCGCTGTAAGCGAGACAAAAAAAGCAGCAACTGGCTATGTAAATGACATCCAAATTACAAAACACGATTTTTATTACCAATGTGCACTTTAATTTTAGACATACCATCATTACAAACCATTTTAAACTATATTAGAGAAAGTAAAACCACAATAATCTATTATCTGAATCTCGATTCTATGCTTTTTCTTATTACAGGGCTTGACTCGTTTCGGTAATAAACAGACCTACACTTGTAGTTTTCCGAAAGAAATGTCCTAAGATTATCAATGTAGCTTTTTTTTCGTTAAGATTTCCCTTTTATGCCTAAAAGGGATCTTCCTAGATAACGATTTATAACACAGTCAGGCAATCATCAAATACTTAATCACTACCTTGGCATAAAAATCTATGTCCTAAATTGAATCAAAACCGAGTCACATTCGTCGGCGATGAAAAGCTGCTACTGCTCGTCTACATTATCCTCCAGTGTTTGTTTGTGTGTGTATTTAGGCGTTTACACACAAAAATATACATACATACATATACACAAACACATACAAACATATATATATATATATATATATATATATATATATATATATATATATATATATATATATATATATATATATATATTAACGCCATATAGCTGGAACCAGGTATCTGGACCGTGACTGTAATGCGCGATGTCTCAATATGACAACAGACCGGGAGGAAAACCGAAAAAGTATTAACCAGGCAGGCGTTCGAGGTGGTGTAATAATAATACGAACGTTCTTGGCCCATATTTCATGTAGGCCTATTTTTTTCCTTCCAGCCTGCTGTCATATATATATATATATATATATATATATATATATATATATATATATATATATATATATATATATATATATATACATATATATATATATATATATATATATATATATATATATATATATATATATATATATATATATATATATATATATGTATATATATATATATATATATATATATATATATATATATATATATATATATATATATATAAATATATATATATATATATATATATATATATATATATATATATATATATATATACATATACATGTATATATATATATATATATATATATATATATATATATATATATATATATATATGTATATATATATATGTATATATATATATATATATATATATATATATATATACATATATATATATATATATATATATATGTGTGTGTGTGTACATACAAGAAACTACCAAGAAAAAAATCTCTGTTCGTCTTATTCGTCTTAAATACAAGACGAAACCGTTCAGCATTCACATTGTAATTTAATTTTTTCTTGTGGTATTATTGCATATACTGTATACATACATACGCACACACATACACACACACACACACACACACACATATATATATATATATATATATATATATATATATATATATATATATATATATATATATATATATATGTGTGTGTGTGTGTGTGTGTCTATATGTACATACAGACATACAGTACAAAAAGTACACATTTTAAATCTAATGTTATATCTTCACTCGCAACATCAAAAGTGTAAGACATAATTACAAATCCATGAACTGACAACTTGATAATCAATTAAATAAAATAGAATTTCCGTATGTTTAATGTTAACTTTGAACGATCCACACTAAACAGTCAGCTAAGCACGCAAGTTATCAAAAATATTTTTTTTTTTTTCTACTTTATTCAAGTCCAATAAAAAAAAATCCTTTCTTCCAATCAACCACAGCCGATAAAAAGTCTTCTTTCTTCCCGTCATCAATAATCGTGCTTTTGCCTGCTCACTGTATCGTCGCCATTTCACGATCTCTTGGATCCTCCCTTTTTATTCCTCGGACGCCGTGTTTGTCGTGGCCTACAAAAACCAAGAGATATCAAGATAAAAACCGATCGAGCACCACCTTGAACCCAGATGAGCTCACGCTTCTCATAAAGCCTCTTATCAACCGTTTAAAAAACCCCAAACCGTAACTTTGCCATCCAACAACACCATATTCACACTCCCTCCTAAGTGTTGCCACGAAGCGATAATTCCTCTACCTCCCTTACCGATGGATAACAGAGAACATTCATGACATAATCGCTGGTACTTATGACATTATCGTTGTCGTATATACTGTATATTAAAGATGCTTACATTGTATCACAATAAACGATATAATTCAGTTTTAAACAAAAATATTATACACACACACACACACACACACACACACACACATATATATATATATATATATATATATATATATATATATATATATATATATATATATATATATATATATATACACATATATATATACACATATATAAATATATATATGTATATATATATATATATATATATATATATATATATATATATATATATATATATATATATATATATATTTCAATAAAGCACCTATTAGGTAACGCAACGTGAGGGTGAATCCAAATGAAAAAGATAAATAAAATATAACAATAATTTGGCACAAATAACGACCCAACAAGAAAATTGGAAAAATAGGTCTAAGGTGTTGACAATGATAACATTGTAATGATTATCATGACATTAGACAAGTAAAGTGCATATAATAACTGATCCAGGACAGCGTCCAGTAACAGGAGTTTCATAACAACCCTATATCGAGCAATAAATTGACGAAATTAGACCGTAATAGCTACTTTTCAAGTCAGTAGCACACAGTAAAACGTATCAGAAAACATGCGAGTAAACAAAAAAATACTGGAGGTCCAAGACTAACCTAACTGCTGCACAAAGAGTCAGGGGGAAACATGGGAACATCACCTATAAGTCAATCCAAGGAGTCATGAGGAAGTGAAAGCTTGTATGTTTTCAAGTTCGATATGTGACGATGATTTTCAATAATATAATCGTATTCAGATGTAAAACCTCAATCACTCGGTAATCCTAGCTATTTTGCAAATTCCAGTGACTTTGTTTCATATACGATGTGACTACTCATGAACTACAGTTAGCAGTTAGGTTCCGACTTCTTTTGAGCCTCTGGTGCCATGGTTGGAAGCGACCTGGCCTTTCATTACAGTAGAAGGGGCTAGGGTTCGATCCCAAGTATGAGGTCGAAATCTATTTCTATTTGAGCATGATATTGTGTTGATATTTATCCATATTGACTCATTAGGGGTAATTTGCATGAATTACTATCAATTGTGTCATCTGGTGGGCCGGGAAGTCGGGGACAACTCGCTGGTAAGAGACTGATGTCTCGCCAGGTAAATCCTGAACTGCAGTTATAATTTACATTAGGTTCCGACTTCTTTTGAGCCTCTGGTGGCATGGTTGGAAGCGACCTGGCCTTTCATTACAGTAGAAAGGGCTAGGGTTCGATCCCAAGTATGAAGTCGAAATCTATTTCTATTTGAGCACGATATTGTGTTGATATTTATCCACATTGACTCATTAGGGGTAATTTGAATGAATTACTATCAATTGTGTCATCTGATGGGCCGTGAAGTCGGGGACAACTCGCTGGTAAGAGACCGATGTCTCGCCAGGTAAATCCTGAACTGCAGTTAGCAGTTATGTTCGACTTCTTTTGAGCCTCTGGTGGCATGGTTGGAAGCGACCTGGCCTTTCATTAGAAGGGGCTAGGGTTTGATCCCAAGTATGGGGTAGAAATTTATTTATATTTGAGCACAATATTGTGTAGATATTTATCGATTTATCTATTTATATATATACACACACATATACACTGGATATATATATATATATATATATATATATATATATATATATATATATATATATATATATATATATATATATATATATATATATATATATATATAATATATATATATATAACTTTTATGAAGATGGATAGCAAAAGTGTGAATAACCATAGATTGTCAAGAATGTATGAAATATCTTAACAGGATAGAAAGAAAGTAGAGGAACTGAGCAATTATCTGTTAACTCTGCACAAAGTTGATAATTTCCTTTTCTGTAACGGAAACTAACTATACGATATCCTAGAGATAAAAAGCAACGCATTTAGTAATTTAATATTCGCGGATCTGCAGCTAATTATAAAAAAAGAAAAAACAATAACAACGGCAGACAAAACGAATGACCCGGTTTATCCGTAGAACGCCCGCTGTCTTATGATCATCCGAGAAGAAATAGGAGAAGGTCACGATGCAAAGCCCCACCCAACCCGACAAAGGCATGTCGCTCTTAAATAATATCCTGAAGTGACCATCACTAAAACCGTGTCTTCCCTAGCAACCCCTCACCCTTACGGCAATTGATAATGGTAATAGAGGTAATCACAAAGAATATAATGACAATGGGTTTTAATGATGAGCTCATTATGTCCTCATGGCCCTGTTCTTGCCCCACGAAACCGACACGGGGATCCCATTTTCTCAGCAGATCATTACAAGACACTGATCATGCTCGCCAGGTCATTACTGTCTGTTTCTTCACGGACGCCATATGCCACACAGACCTCAAACCAACGAAATATGAAGGTAAAAGGAGGGGAAAAAATTGTGAAGCTGCTGGTGTAGTGGGTGAAGAGTACGGCGAGAACTGAAACATGATTTTCTTATTATTTACCTAAGATTATGTGGTTCCCCCCCCCCCCCCACCCCTTAATATCTTCAGCATCAAAAGACGTTCAGGCACGGGGCTCTACAATCCAAATGGTATGCAAGCTCTATATGGAAACATTACTACTTTGATCTTAGAAACTATTGTGTATGTCCAGGATATACAGCACCATTTACTAAGGTTTGCTTGAAAACGGCAGAGATAGGTCTTGTAAAGTGTTGCACAAACTCCTAAAACTGAACTTCAGCTGCCACGGGTCCTCCCCCACAAAAACTTGGACCAGGGTGACCAGGTAGTAGTTGCTAATGACTCACCAGTCGTTAGCTTACAAGGATCGCAAAGATTAGGATTTTAACAGTGAAAAATATCAAGCCGTAAGCGGGGCTTGAACTCGGTCCCACGGACTACAAGCGTGGCCACGCTACGAGTCACTCAGGCAAATAAAGCTAATAGTCGAGTTCCCTAAATAATAACATACTTGCTATTAGTGCCATCAATAATTTGATAAACAAAATATTCGTAGCCCATTTGACGGAAAAGGTGATAATGAATCATACCTAGTATAAGCTTTTTTGTTTGACACTTATATTTCTTATACCTACACAATATATACAAGTGGAAGTGAGTTTCCAATGCTAGATGTTAATTCCTTTTTGGGAATATGGTAGAAAGGAGACTTTTTATGAAATTGGAATAGTAGGGATACATAATGTTTTGGAAAGTGGCTATATTAGGATAAGAGATATATCTATTTTTTTTCACCAAACGTCTTACGTGGCCCACCCCAAGTCTCTTAGTAAGAGCTTAGACCCTCTTTTTTCCACCAATTAGAAATTGAGCACGGACCATGAAAATGTGAGCCAAGTACTACATCACTTATTAACAGTGGCCACTTGGTTGATTGCCTCGTCCGGAAGTGAGGGGCAGGGGACCCTACACCCCTACGAATTTCCACTAAGGTCAATTTATGATCATCATAACAGAAAAATGAGTTGCCTTACCCTTAAACATTCTTTCATATGTGTTTTTTCCACGTAGTTAACAGCTACCTACCACCCTTCACCCTTCATAAAAAAAGGAACTAAAAATTCTCGAATACTTGCTCTACATCAGATGTTAGATGAAAGTGATAGCGAACATATTCTATATAATAAAACTTGTATCGCACGACACCAAAGGCGAGCGATTAAGAAACTGGTTTCTAAAACCCGATATTGTCATGCAGGACTTCTCTTCTCCTTTTTTCGTTATTGGATTTTAAACCAAATCTAAATGGAAATCTCAATCACTTTGGTGCTCAGCTATTGAAATTTGCATAAAATGCGATTAATGGATTTTAATGCGTTGCAAAGGCGACATATCTCGACGTGAGAATCATATTTTGGATAAAACACCTAAAAGGGGTACAAATATTTACAAAAGATGCCTCATCAAATAATATATATATATATATATATATATATATATATATATATATATATATATATATATATAAATATATATATATATATGTATATATATATATATATATATATATATATATATATATATCATATGTATGTATATATATGTATATATATATATATACACAGAGAGAGAGAGAGAGAGAGAGAGAGAGAGAGAGAGAGAGAGAGAGAGAGAGAGAGAGAGAGAGAGAGAGAGAGAGAGAGAGATTTAATTATGCTATATGGTTAAAAATATGGCAACCCTGAGTTTTTCAATTGAAATGAAAATGTAAATGGAAACATTAACGCCTAATTCTAACCATTACTAAATTACTAAATTACTAAAATGACAGATAAAACTAGACATTCAGATATGACGCTCCTTAAAAAGAACATATGGACTCTTATCGTGTAAGCAAATTAGGGTTGAATCCGGAGGTATTTAGCATAAAGACATATCTGGTACCATAAGAATTATATTATTTGTGGAGATTTTCCCACTAAAAGCCTCAGTTTATAGCTTTTGGTGAAAACATTTTACAAATATAAACGTAATGTGTTTTTGTCTTTAATTTTTCAGTTGTATCAATTTCTAAACACCCATATATTCAAGAAATAGCTGATATTTATTGTTAGGATTCTGTAATTTAGCTATTTTTGGTGAATGTATTAATCAAATTTCAGGAGTGAAATTATAATTCATTTTACTCTATGCAAAATTTGATTTACTGAATTGTTTAGATAATTTCTATTTTGTTATATTTTAATTTATTGTATTGCCATATCTTGATATCACAGGATGCAAAGTGCACAAGAAAAGATTAGTGATGGGCTGTGAAGAAGTAAACGTAAACATCTTGAAGACATAAGATCATACGACCATATATATATATATATATATATATATATACATATATATATACATATATATATATACACATATATAAATGATACATATACACACACACATATATATATATATATATAAATGATATATATATATATATATATATATATATATATATATATATATATATATATATATATATATATATATATATATATCTATATATATATATATATATATATATATATATATATATATATATATATATATATATATATATTTACATATATATGATATATATATATATACATATATATATATATATATATATATATATATATATATATATATATATATATAAAATAAATATATCAGACCATTAACGAATATTTGTTATTTTTTTATGAATATCTAACATTTACATTCTCAACAACAACAAAAGCTATGAAAAAAAGTCCGATGATATACCTGATTACTAAAATGATTCAAAATAATATAAAGTTTGTTCTAATAAACTCTATAAAATGTGATTAGTACATCTTATTCACACCGAGTTTGACCATAACAATTGATGATGATTTGTTATCGTATGTTTTCCCTTAAAATACTCTTAGATGAAAAGTAGTGACTCCTGCAGAGTAAAAGGAGCAGACTGGGATATCTTTTTTCTTCCTCTACTTTTCATAAAATGTTTCTTCTTTTTTTATCACTTCTTTCTACTTTCCAATTCTGTTTCTTATCAGGTTTACAAAGGTGAGCAAACCATGCTATGTGCAAATCCCGTGGTTAAAAAGTTCTGCATTATTAAGATAAAGATAATTACCTAACAAAAAACATTACCTATAGACCTACTGTAGATATGTTAGCCAGGTTTTAAAACTAAAAATAAATAAGTAATAAGTTAGGTATATATATATATATATATATATATATATATATATATATATATATATATATATATATATATATATATATATATATAAACATCATCATCATCTCCTACGCCTACTGACGCAAAGGGCCACGGTTAGATTTCACCAGTCGTCTTTATCTTGAGCTATAAATTCTATACTTCTCCATCCATCATCTCATACTTCGCGCTTCATAGTCCTTAGCCATGTAGGTCTGGGTCTTCCAACTCTTCTAGTGCCTTACGTAGCCCAGTTGAACGTTTGGTGTACAAAACTCTCTTGGGGAGTGCGAAGAGCATGCCCAATCCTTCTCCATGTACTCATCCACAGTAGCACTCGAGTAATCTCTCTTATAGTTTCATGTCTAATCCTATCCTGCCATTTAACTCCCGATATCCTTCTGAGGGCTTTGTTTTCAAATCTACTAAATCTATTGGAGATTGTTTCATTGCCATACCATGACTCGTGTCCATATCACTAAACTGATATATAGTCTGATTTTTATATGTAATTTCAGGCGATTTGATTTCCAAATTTTACTTAACCTAGCCATTGTCTGATTTGCTTTTTTCAATCTTTCACTGAACTCTAATTTTAAAGACCCTGTATTGGAGATCATAGTTCCTAAATACTTAAATGATTCTGCCTCATTAATCCTTTGTCCTTCCAATGATATTTCATCTTCCATTCCATACTCCTTTCTCATCAGATCTGTCTTTTTTCTATTTATCTTGAGACCAATCCCATCTGACATTTCATGCATTCTGGTAAGCAAGCATTGCAAATCCTGTGGTATTCTGCTAACAAGGAGAGGATCATCAGCATATTCTAGGTCTGCTAAATTCCTATCACAAATCCAATCCAATCCTTCTCGAACATCTCCGACTGTTTTACGCATTACAAAATCCATGAGGAGGATAAACAACATAGATGACAACACATTCCCCTGGAGTACTCCACTGTTCACTGGAAATTCATTTGATAAGACTCCATTAACATTAACTTTGCACTTGCTATGCTCATGAATAGACTTAATCAAATTTACCTATTTAAGAGGAATTCCATAATAACGCAAGAATCTCCATAAGATTGGCTGATGCACACTATCAAAAGCTTTTTCATAGTCCACAAATGCCATCAAAAGTGAATTTCTATATTCTACGCATTGCTGTACAAGATGTCTCAAAATGAAAATTTGGTCAGTGCAACTTCTTCCTTTCCTAAATCCTGCGTGTTCATCTCTCAGCTTTACATCAATCTTTCTCTTCGGTGTCTTCAGAATAAGCATACTATAAATTTTCATAACAACTGGCGTAAGTGCTATGCCTCTATAATTATTGCAATCTGTCAGGTCTCCTTTATTACCATTTTCACCAACACCTCTAACTCCCATTCATCAGGGTTTGCCTCTTCATGACACATTCTACAAAATAATCTTTTAAGTACTCTGGTCGTCACTTCATTTTCGGCCAGTATCATCTCGGCAGTTATTCCATCGTATCCAGGCGGTTTCCATTTTTTAATGTTTTAAGGATAGCTTCAACTTGAAACATACTGAATTCATTCATGAGCACATCAAGGTTTTCATCAGCTCCAGGTATAGCAATCAAATTATTCCTTTCATATCTCCTATTCATAACCTCACTAAAGTATTCCATCCAACGTGGTCTTTCTTCATCTTCTGTTTTTATAACAGATCCATCTCTCTTTTTGATGGGTATATGCTTCTTCTTCTTTGCCCCCCATAGAGATTTCATTAATAATTCTATTAGCAATTCTTACACTATAGCCACTTACTGAATTCATAGCTTTGTCAGCCTCATCTGCTTTACTGTCTACCTATTCTCACCAGTTATTCCTTGCTTTTCTTTTGACCTCACTATCAATACTGGAATACTTAGCATGCTCTACCTTGTAATATCCATTACTTACTCAAAAACTTTCAACGATCAATTTCTGTTTTTGTCTCCTTTTTTATCCCAACTATCATTTGATATCCAAGCCTTTCTCCTTGTAACTACGTGTTCAAAGACTTCACTACCAACTGACTGATATATGTTCTTAACATCACACCTTTCTTCACTAACTGTCTGCCCTTCGTCCCATAAAGTCTCCAAGACTGCAAATCGATACCTACATTCAATTGCAAATGTTTCTCTGTGCTCTTCTTCTAAAAGTTTAGTTGTATCAAACCTATATATTCTATTTACCTTTCTGTTGGGTACTTTCAGTTTTAATTTCAGTGTGACAATGAGGAGCTGGTGATCACTACCAATATTCGCACCTCTATAACTTCTTACATTTCTCAGAGTCCTCCTTCTCTCTTTATTAATGGCAATGTGATCTATTTGATTTTTGTGATTGCCACATGGTGAAGTCCTCGTATACTTGTGGATGTACTTCCGTTGAAAAAGAGTACCTCCAATGGCAAGACTGTTTGCTGAACACAAACTTATGAAATGTGTTCCATTTTCATTTGCAACTTCACCAAGACCCTCAACCCCCCCCCCCCCCTCGCAGTCTATAATTAATATATATATATATATATATATATATATATATATATATATATATATATATATATATATATATACACACACACATACATACATATACATATACATATATATATATATATATATATATATATATATATATATATATATATATATATATTCAAATAAGCCATATATAGACAGTGACTAAACCACATGGCCAAGTGGTTTAGTCACTGTCTATACAAGCTTGCCGACCAGGGTTCGATTCCCGGCCGAACCCAAGCCCTTGTCTTTGTGTGATTTCACCTGGGGCTCTGATCCCGAGGTCGTTAAGAGAATCCAGACATTAATGTATCAAAAATATATATGGCTTATTTGAATATGAAAAACACGTCTAAATGTGCAAAATTTATCATATATATATATATATATATATATATATATATATATATATATATATATATATATATATATAAACACATACATACACGTATAAGCACACAAGTGTATATATACACAAAGTGTGTATGAAAATAATTCAAGTCACAGTCGATGAGATATGCGAAACTTCTATTCACAAATAAATACAATGCAAAGGAGCAAGGAAAGTGAAAAATGGAATGTACCAATGACTGGTAGTCAACTTTCCTTTAAACAAGTTGAAGGTGAATGTAAGAAAAAAAAAGCGGAGTAACAAAAAATAAACGTCTGCCTAATATATATTAGGTAAAATATCTACCAAATTGAAAAACCTTAGAAACTTCAAATATGTTGAAAAAATATAAACATAATATAATAACCAGAGCAAGGTGCTTTGAATGGAAGAAGACAGGGTTATGGAAATAACGTAAATTTAGGAGTATCAGAAACAAGGAAGGAGAACAAGAAAATGCTGGCTAGACGGGGTAGCAAAAGCGTTCAAATGCAAAGGTCTTATTAATGCCAAAAGACAATACTGCGCAAAGCAAGATATGCTTAGCTCGGCATGTGACTTATGGTGAGTCTATTGTGTGGGTGTAATTGTCTGATGTCTGATGCAGAAGATATATTCTTAGTTCAGTGGTTAAAATTTGAACGTAACTATGCGTTTTTTTTTTTTTTTCCTACAGCAACCACCTATCTAGGGGAAAATATTTATGTAGAGCACCTTCGTTTCACCACAAATCTCAACAATGAATAACTCAGGAGAACATAATTAATAAAAGCACGAATACCTAAAATTTGCAATCACAACCTACATAACGTTTCACTCTCATACCTTGTAAGTTGGGGATGAAAAAAAAAAGATATAGTGGAAAATCTTGGGAACAAATTTTCAAGACAGCCAGACCCAGTTTCCCAAATACGGCAAAACGGGATGTTTCCAGGAATGAAGTTCACCTGTAGCGTCGGAGACATGACCGAACTGTAACGGATTTTAGATAAAGCTCATCTCGACTTGAGCGTAACTACGTGAGCATCGTTCCGAAGAGCGAAATTGCCCGCAAATTCCTTCTAGGGAATAAACTGGGTAATGTGAGACAGGATCTTAATTTGGAAGGCTAAGGCTCTGAACGGAGTAGAAGGAAATAATGCTTGCGAAAACTCAGGCGTGACTATTAAGTTAACAATATCGTGACCGATATGGTTTGCCTGCAGTCTCGACTAAAAAATAAAGACCTCAAAAGAAAGAATGAAAGATCACGAGAAACACAGGTAGAAATTGAGAGCAATATTCAATTTAACAATGATGAGATTGCAACTCTTCATCTAAAACGTTACTACATCATATGAAATACTTAGCAGTTGTTGTCTGCCATTTAAACCCTATATACATAAATAAGCAGACTTCCTCTGAACGCGATAGAGCAGAGGCGAACAATAATTGGATCGTAAAGCAGTTGTTCGCTTCTTTATGGGGGTTACTTCATATCCTTTTCCTTTTCAACATCATCGCTATCATCTCTGGGGTCGACATGAGCTTCTTCTTACTCTAGACAGGGTGTGCATGTTGCAAAGTTTTCTTTCTCAACATTTTACGTTTATTTACTTTTATATTCTCTCCCTATCAACGACACTGCTTAAAGTTTTATCTATATCTATGAACCGCATAGGTAATTTGGTAGAAGGTGTATAGGGAAAAATAATAATATTACATAAGAGTCAGTATAGCTTAAAAAAAAAAAAATATATATATATATATATATATATATATATATATATATATATATATATATATATATATATATATATATATATATATATATATATAATAAAAGTCTGAACACAAATCCTGACATCTATTATGAAAATAAGGGGTTATAGAATTTATGTATGAGGATTATCTGTACTTCTATTCAGAAGCTATACCCATGTAAATAAGGACGATTACTTTCAAAACTAGTAAACTATTGTCATAGCTATTTCCAATTAGCAACATGTCATAAGTAGTATAATTCAACAGTCAATAACATTTGTGTACCCGATTTATGAGAGTGAAATTTCCAGAAGCAAATCATGGTTTAAAAGCACAACTGTATAATGTTCAACAGATTGGGTTTCACCCCTCTACTATTGGCTGTATTCCTCAAGGAATCTTAAGTGCCAATGTGGCCGGTTCTTACGCTCAAACGTTGGAACAGTGGAGAATGGTCTTAGTCTGTTGATGTTGCGAAAAAAATTTCTTTCCTTCTCAAAAGTAATTTTTCCTATAAATCAATCACAGAAATGACTGCTTTACTGTCCCGTTTGTTGGACCCTTTATATTTGTAATTCGCTGAAATAAGAGAATAAATTATACTTAAAATTTTTAGGTATATTATTTGGTAAACTACCATTGAGAAAATGACTAAATTATCTAAATAAAAAAATGTTAACCACGAAATGAAAGTTTGCGGATGCTAAGCCTCCGAAAGTAAAGCTAGTGAATAAAAGAAACAAAAAGTTAGTGTTAGGTGGCGCGTGGAATGATTTCGTGTGTGTGTGTGTGTGTGTGTGTGTGTGTGTGTGTGTGTGGTTTACGAACTCGCCCATTCCTATTTCGACAAAAGCACAGCATTAAAGTCAGTTAGATGAATTGATATTCAGTTCATAAGTCTGAAGAGCTTTACGAATAAAGAAATATAATAAAGTACAGAGGATTTTTTTTTTTTGTAAAAAGTGATAAATTGAAATAATAGAAAGGAAAGTATAAACAACTTCAAGTAAAGAAGACCTTTTCAATCCATGTATGGGAATGCAACAGAAAGGAAGAGTTAAAAGTCTCTCTTAAATAATAAAAAAACGCAACATAAATTTTCTTCAGAAACTATCAACTAAGAACACTCAAAAAGGGCTAATCACAACAAACACTGACAAGTAAACCAACAAACAGGAGAGCAACAATACCTCCATAACAATCACGCTCAAGGAGTCCCTGATCAGAACAAAGGAGCTATTATGCAGTTTAATTGACCTGCCGCTCCAAGAATTATATTCAGTAACTTCCTCCGGTGCACATTCAATAAACTTTATGGATGGCTTTAAAAGACAGTAATAAGTTGAGAACCTGAGTTGTAAACCTTTCTAATGGACGCTGATAAGGGCAACCTACAAAAGGGACACCTCCACGAGACGCAGAATGAAGACATAGCCTGTAGAAAGGTAATACAGTAAACAACAATCTTTGATTGAAAGAATGAAAAGACTCTGAAGCTGTATTGAAAGGCTACCTTTATATAGTTTGGGATGGGATAGGAAAGCAATAATAAAATCTTAGAGACGCACTTGGTTCCTAGGTTGCCACACAATTTGGCTTCATAACACCTTATCAAGAATATTGCATTTATACAAAAATTATATCGAGGCTTCAAACTTTTCAACTTGTAAAAAGGCATTATTCTTTTAAAACTCAAATTGTTTTATCATTGTCTATTGAATAAAGTTATCCTAAGCAATTACAAAACCAACAACATTAAAAGTGTAAAATGAAATTGCCTGTATATGCTATACAGGAGAATAAAAGTAGCATAAACAAATAACGTGCAAGATGTATCTGCCATTTTGTTTCGTTGCTGCTTCTATTACATCTTTCTACCTACGTTTAGAGTGACCTCTGATTAATTATTCAAGTTTAAAAGTTATAAGCAAAAGATATCATTCCATCGTATACAATTATCTATATAATTAAATTCAAATACTTAGCCGTTACCAATACAAAGAATTCCTTATACGCATCTTATGCTAATCACAGGGAGAAATAAAACTTAAGGGGGGAAATAACCTATATTTCTCAATATATCTAACATAATTTTCGTAGTTTTCTATTTCCCACAGGAGATATTCCGTGAAAAGTTACACTGCAAGTATATTGACCCACTTGTCATAATCTGCAGAATTTTTTTATTCGTGTATATAATAATAATAATAATAATAATAATAATAATAATAATAATAATAATAATAATCAAAAGTATGCTAAAACCAAAACTAACATAAAACAATTAATTAAATAAAGTAGAGTGTTCTTAGCAAAACTTCCTCACCAAAGAAATGGCACCTGGGTAACTTTCGTGTAGTATCAAACTGAGATTACCTTTACAACAAATTTATAGAAATAGACTGTGGGAAGATCTTGGTCATTAAGTTTATGGTAGTTTAGGTTTACAGTCTTAGAACACAATACAGTTGCAATAATCTATATAATGTATTTACATAAAAAAAGATCCGTTTGTTAACGCTGATTTCTTATGTTACCGTTTATGTTGGATTTCTTAAGAAGCTTTACTATTCTAACACCGTTGCATATAAAACATGTGAATAAATCATTAAAAACACGTGTAATATACCAATATTGCAGTGTAATAATAATAATAATAATAATAATAATAATAATAATAATAATAATAATAATAATAATAATAATAATAATAATAATAATAGTAAAATAATAATTATAATAATAACAATAATAAAAACACCAACAATAATACATTGAGAGAGAGAGAGAGAGAGAGAGAGAGAGAGAGAGAGAGAGAGAGAGAGAGAGAGAGAGAGAGAGAGAGAGTTCGTACAGTAGCAAAAGAGTGGTTATCAATTCCTAAGAGAATATCTATGATTTCAATATCTATTTATTTACACAAAATAAACATGAAACATTAAACATTGTGAATTTGCGAGAACTGCAGCTCTCACATTCAACGAAATGATATGGAGGCAAGGTCACCTTAACGGACTGCAATTAGGACAGTTATGGAAAGGCAGTGTGAAATTACAACGAAATAAAGCAACATCAAGCTTCGTTCTGTATATGTATTACGAATTCTCCAGAAACTCAAATCAAGGAAGATTCTCTATGCAAATTTTAGAATTATCTCATCTTTTATTTTTTATTGTTTTTATTCCTTCCATTTCCCGTTTAACGACCAAGTACACTGATTTAATGGGAATAGTTGCTCGTGCTGACCAGATTTCCATCTCATTTTTATAAATATACAACTAGGTTCAATGAGAACATATTATTTGTGAGACTTACCTATCTCCATGTAAGAATTTACAGAATACATACCATACACAATCATAATGACACAAACAATCGGACATAGCAGGGGTTGTACATTCATACATATACGAGTATAGCCCAAAGGAGTCGTGTCAATTACCAATATCTTTTTTAAAGTTTTCAACACGACAAGAACAGGATCACGACTTGACCTATAAGTTGGGAGTGATGGTCAGGTCAACTTAGGTCACGGTTAATGGTGGACATAATGGGGAATCGCGGAGGTCACTTGGAAGATGGAGAAGAAATGGCAGAGGGTGGGAGTCATTTCGCACTGAGAGAGAGAGAGAGAGAGAGAGAGAGAGAGAGAGAGAGAGAGAGAGAGAGAGAGAGAGAGAGAGAGAGAGAGAAATGATTGTTCAAGAATTCTCATACAAATAAATGAAAGGGAAAGAAGCCTGAAATGAGCAACCTGGTGCCAAAAGGTGTAATGAAAATAAAAAATATTTAAAACAATGAGGAAAAGTTATACCTCAATAAATGAGCCAGGAATAAAAGTTCAAAAGGTTAAAATGAAAGATAAAAACAGAGTAATAAGGAAATTAAAACTTCCACGGTAGAGGGATTGTGTGTAACTCATCACTCAATCACGAACACCGCAAAATGTAAAAGGGAGAAAGATGATAATTCACTTGAAAAGAGACAAAGAAATGTGAATTACGTGTTAAAGGGAAAGGTCAACGGGAGGATAAATAAAACCGGAGAAAAAAGGAAGCAATGATAATGAAACAATATTAAGAAAGAGTGGAAAAAGGAGGAAATAAAATATAAAAGTAGAGGCATCTAACAGTTTTATATGTGTATGTATATATATATATATATATATATATATATATATATATATATATATATATATATATATATATATACATATATATACTTATATATATACATATATTTATGTGTATATATATACATATATATATATGTGTATATATATATATATATATATATATATATATATATATATATATATATATATATATATATGTGTGTGTGTGTGTGTGTGTGTGTGTGTGTGTAGTTAAATAAATTACAAAATAAATATATATAAACATATGCACACGATGCTTATTTAGATGAATGGATAATTAGACAGATAGCTAAATAGTCTTTGGGCAGGTTATCTAAGATACCACAGAAGAGCAAACGTAATAAACGAGAGCTACACAAAAGGGTGTGGCTGTGGGAACCAAACTGAATGAAAGATGAAAAGATTGAAATATGACTATTCAATGCAAAATAGGCAACCTGATTCAGACTATCGCAGTTATAAAGTGAGAAAAAGATGTCAAGCGCAAATCAGTGCGATTTGCAAAATTAGTTTGGGATCTGTAATTTATGGTAGTAAACATGGAAATTACACTAATTATATTTCTTTAGCTTACTCAAAAGGTTTATAAACACACTTGCCTGAAAAATTACTTAGATTATAATTCCTTAATTCTACAAAGAAAATATAAACACGACAGCAGAAGGAATTAAACTATCATGCAGCAACATTGTCTTCTTAGATATATAACCGTGGAAATAATTCAATGCAATTATATCGCGAAGACACGGCATGATCTCCCAAGCAGGTAAAAAGTACGGTCAAAATATTTCTCAGGTATGACTGTACGAATACAAATACAGGTGTAATCATGCTAATTCATTCGTAGTTCTGTTGCGTGCATACACTCAGAAGTATGACTGACAGATTAAACCTATAATATTATAGAGAGAATACAAAAACAGTATAACCGTGTCATAGACCTTTTTCCCATGACATTTAATCCATTGTTGAGGTTCCTTGACAAGTAAATTATGCAATTTCCTCGGCAATGAAAAACAAAACAAAAAGAAACAGACAAATGAAGAAAGGTAAAAAAAAAAAAATGTGAGAGATAAATCAATTGATAACCGTTTTATCACATGCAGGGGGCCAAAGGTAACGATGAATTAACAGTATCAAATATATGCCCCCTCTCTCTCTCTCTCTCTCCTCTCTCTCTCTCTCTCCTTCTCTCTCTCTCTCTCTCTCTCTCTCTCTCTCTCTCTCTCTCTCTCTCTCTCTCTATATATATATATATATATATATATATATATATATATATATATATATATATATATATAGTATGTATGTATGTATGTATGTAGATATATATATATATATATATATATATATATATATATATATATATATAATGTATGTATGTATGTATGTATGTAGATATACATACATATATATATATATATGTATATGTATATATATATATATATATATATATATATATATATATATATATGTGTGTGTGTGTGTGTGTGTGTGTGTGTATAAAGTTCTAAGCAATAGCATAAAAGCGACAAATGCAAAGATTCTAAGTTATTTTAACACTAAATGAGATATTCACTTTTTACACATGCTGAAACATTACTAGTTTAAAAGAAGACGCACAATTCTTGTTGAAAACTTTGGCCACTTGAAGTCAAATATTTTTAAAATGAATGATTATCAATGTTAGCTATAGAATAAATAAATCAAACCATTACGAAGACAAACACTGTTCTAATATTTTAGCAGAGGTAATTATTGAAGCTAAATCTCTTTGAAAAGTCCACCACAGTTTAACAATATTTAAAAAGTTCCTTAAAGAAAAGAGTTAGGCTTAGATGAAACTCATCAATGATGAAAACTTGGAACTGTGATGCCATGTATTAAACTAATAAATCTAATAAATTACATAAAATATTCCCTCTTTTAAAGAAAACATAAATTTCAATGAACATCGGTAAGAAGTTAAGTGGAAATAGTTTTTAAGAAACAAGTTCTAGACTAAATGAAACCATTTATGCTTAAAAAAAAAAAGTAAAAAAAAAATTTCAGAGAAGTTCTACTTACTGTATTTCAAATGATCACAGTTTATTCCAACGTAAATACAATTAAATCGTAAGTGACCCTTAGGTTAAGAGGAATCGATATTCAGACCAATAACCAAGGTCAAACCACCCTCGACTCCCCCAACTCCGCACTACTCTCTCTCTCTCTCTCTCTCTCTCTCCTCTCTCTCTCTCTCTCTCTCTCTCTCTCTCTCTTGATTATGAAATCCGCTGTTCCTGACCATCCCCAAGAATTTAATTTTAACTCGTTTACTTCCATGTTCGCGTTTCGTGTTTTCCGCAGAATTTCTATCACGATGTAATCAGAGGTTGACTTTCTAGATAAAGAAAAAAATAAATCACCAGATACATGCATGCGCAGACATGCATACATACATGCATACACACATTTATATATATATACTGTATATATATATATATATATATATATATATATATATATATATATATATATATATATATATATATATATATATATATATATATATATGCATTCATATGTACTCCTGTATAACATATGAAAGCTTTTTGCATGCAGACATGCATACACACATTTATATATATATATATATATATATATATATATATATATATATATATATATATATATATATATATATATATATATATATATATATATGCATTCATATGTACTCACGTATACTGTAATATGAAAGCTTTTTGCTCTGGAATTCGTCAGCGGTCAGCATCTAAAATATGGCTGGCCGTAACCGTCACATTTTTTTCTTTATATGCCTCCATAGTAGGGAGATACCTAAATATTTCACACACACATATATACAGTATATAAATTATTTTTTTTTCAACATTATACTGCTTCCCTTAAAGAGATAACTTAACGGCCACTGCCACATTCATAATGCAGTGTTGATAAACCCTTCCTTGCAGAAGATGGCGTCAATGACCTTCGATGTCAGGATGCCAGAGAACTTCAAATCAATCAATCAATCCTTGCAGAAGAAATTCCACTACAGAGACCACTTACCTCTCATTCTGCACGTTCCCATTGGAAATGAAAAGGCTCATTCCCGTTCATCTCCAATGCGTCTTTTACACGCTTCTAAGTCTTCCTCTCCTCTTTGCAACTAATCATTATTAATCAATAAGTTTGCACCCTCTTATTGCCATCCAGTCTTTTAATATGGCTAAAACCCTTATAAACTCCCTGATCCATTACTTCAAGTAACTAACTATTTCAACACCTCATAATTTTTGCCTTTAAATTCTTCTTGCAAACAGTTTTTTTACATTCATTTGGCTTAAATATAGGCACTTCGCTTCCTGGCTTTACCTACTTCGTGACTAACCTCGTTCCTCACACGAATATAACCTTTTACATTCACTCCAGAAAACTAATACGAATAATCTGCTATAATTTATCCACATTAATATTCATACTACATTTTCTTGGTTCCTATTTACCTCATTAGATTTCCTGCTCCCCTTTACTCTGAAAGTGATCGTCTTCGGAAAAAAAAAAAAATTGAATATGTATATTGAAACACTCTCTCTCTCTCTCTCTCTCTCCTCTCTCTCTCTCTCTCTCTCTCTCTCTCTCTCTCTCTCTCTCTCTCTCTCTCTCTCTCTCTCTCTCTATATATATATATATATATATATATATATATATATATATAACAAATAAGACCCATTTGCAAAGGCTTTTGCCCTTGCCAATCTGGATTCTTGGGCTAGGCTTCTCCTGGACTACTAAAATCCCTTTATCATCGACTTTATCCTTATAACTCTCCGCCTCCTCAATCTCCTTTCATTCTCATCAGCCAACTTTTGCAACTTTTCGTGTTACATTAAGCATCTTCTGAGTAAAAAAGTCTACATGTTATGAATATTTTTTCAATATGTATTTAATGCCAGATATACGAAAATATCAGTTAAAATGGAATAACACAGTTTGTAGCTGTGCGATTCACAGCACAAATGCAGTGATACCGTTACATCAAATTGTAATCTATATGAGAAAAGGTAAGGCTTTATGATTAACAGTCAATCAAATTATACCTTACTTAAAAACATAATATACCCAAATCTTGTCGCTTTAGATAAGTTATTATCAATTGTCCTTAAAAAATAAAATCAGATAAAAATGCTACCTTAATGAATAAACATATTTATCTACATTCCGTTTAACATAAAAAAAATAGAAATACAAGATTAGGTAAAGATATCATTTGGCTTTAATCTGTCACATTTTAGCTTATTTCTTCCGTCAAGTTAATGGATGATTATATATTACTAAAAATGTTGCACCAAAACGAAAGTATAGCAGCCAAATAAAAATAATTAGTAACACCACCATGAGCACTCTTATATATTCTATTTTATGAAATTTAGTAGATATCAGTGAAATATTTAAAAATGAAAGCGACTACCATGTGCGAAATGTAACAGAAGCTATATTTATAGACACCTGGAAATCATTATCCACTCCCGAATGGCAAGGGGATCTAAAAAGAAAAAAAAAATTGCCGTTCACAAAATTATTTTGACTTTTCTCACACTCTAAATCATACTTTTAAGTATTAGCTTAAATCCAGGATATTCAACTAAAGATAAAGCAAAGTCATGAAATGAAAATGTTAAATTTCAGCATGTCGACGAATACTTCAAAACCATCTTCCACTAATTTGTTTTATTACGGCTTGCTCTTATGATTAGGGGGTGGCCTAGAAGGGTTGATAGATCCTTCCGGTTATTAGTCTGTCTCTAAGGATGACATTGCTATTACTATATTTTTTTTAATTTATGTGATCACTTCTGGCTGTATCACCTTTTTCACAGTTGATTCAATGAGTGAAAGTTAGTTAGGGGTAAAACCATGGATCTTGAAAATATGAAAGCATTGCTTTGCCAATCACTCAAGGTAAATCAAAGAAAGTGAGGTTGCTGGCCACACGCCTTTTCTTTTACAAGTTTTAATCCACCTCAGTCAACTAACTAGAGATACGCAATTCACTGCCTAGCTCAACATAGGGCAAATGTGTTCCAATGGAGAGTACCAATCCGACTTGACGATGAATCCGAGATATACGAGAAAAAATTCGTACTTAGTACTAATAAATAAATGAAGGATTTCTTTTGTGAGTGAAATTTTACCTTTTGTGCAATAAAAAGAAAAAAAAAAACGTGAGTTAACAGCTAAGCGCTATGCTACCTTAGCAGAGTCAGAGCTAAAATCAACCTGACTTTCTAGCACGCGTAAGTTAAAATCTCACAGGGGAAGGGAGGGTTCTTCGTTTGATATCTCATTTCAGACTCAAGGCCTCAATTGGAGCTATAAATAAAGTATGAGGAAATCAAGAAGTTAAGAGTCAATTGTGGCTATCAAAATGAGTTACTCTGGTGAATATAACTTTCCTCTCTCTCTCTCTCTCTCTCTCCTCTCTCTCTCTCTCTCTCTCTCTCTCTCTCTCTCTCTCTCTCTCTCTTTCTCTTTCTCTTTCTCTCTTCTCTTTCTCTCTCTCTCTCTGTATATATATATATATATTTATATATATATATATATATATATATATATATATATATATATATATATATATATATATATATATATATATATAACATACACACACGCGCACACACACACACACACACACACACACACACACATATATATATATATATATATATATATATATATATATATATATATATATATATATATATATATATATATATATATATATATATATATATATATATATATATATATATATAGTTAACCGTGAACCTTTCCGACGCAGACATAATTAACAAAGAGAGGAATTATATGCACATTATAAAGTTATTTAGTTTCAGAAATGAAACATTATTTACCGTTCAGGTGCATCGAATGGCAAAATATATAACGCTGGCTTTCTCGGGAAAAATAAAAGTATAATTTCATACGAGTCCAACACAACCTTCCTCATGAACAAATTTCGGAACACGCCATATTTAGGTGTAATCAAAAGAAACAGAATAGATAACAGTAATCAAGAAAAAGCGTTATCATTACATTAACGCTTAATTTATAATAGACTGCCAACAGAAACAATAGTAATGTCTTAATAGTTGATACGGTTAATGGTATAAAGAATATAATGATTGTATCGTATAAGAAAAAACATTACTATTAATTTACATTAAGTACAAACTTATGGATATTCGATGATGATATTAAAAGTTGAGAGAATATCAAATTGATTATAAACGAGCTAATTAAACAAAAAATATACATTAAAAACTTAACATACCAAAACTTTAACTATAAACACAATCTCAGATAGAGAATCCCTTTCCCTTATTTTTTTTCCAGCGAATATTTTTTTTTTTCTTTTCAATTTTTATCTCACCAGTTTCCCTTTTAACCTCTGGGCGTTCTTCACCTCATTCTTCCTCTTTCCCACCTAAAACTTCGCCAATCTCATCCATGCTCTGCTCTTGACCTGGCAATCTGGGCTCTAGGCGACCTTCCATGACCCTGGTGAGAAGACTTTACGCGCTCACAACGGCTCTCTTGCCTACCCTACAAGTAATCTCTTGCGATGCTCCAGGGAGATGTCTGACCAAAAAGAATTACATTTCTCGTGTAAAGTTAACTGCTCCGATCTTTTCCCTCTAAGAGCTAAATCTTCCCTTGCGCAATGGAGGGATTAGCGTCGAAAAATAATACACAGCCGCATACAAAATTTAAATTTGACAAATTTCTGGTTTTATTCCTCCCTGGAGAAATCGCATTTTCCAAAGAAATTTGCTATGTTTTTTATTTCGGTGTAAATCATTATTCGTATTAATTTTAGGAATCAGTTGTACAGAAAGGGGTGGAAGGGTTGGGAAATAAGATGGCGAAAAGAAATATATGCTATTATTATTATTATTATTATTATTATTATTATTATTATTATTATTATTATTACTAACCAAGCTATAACCCTAGTTGAAAAAGCAGGATGCTATATGCCCATGGGCTCCAACATGAAAAAATAGCTCAGTGAGGAAAGGAAATGAAGAAATAAATAACCTATGAAAAGAAATAAATTAAAATAAAATATTTTAAGAACAGTAACAACATTAAAACAAATCTTTCAATTATCAACTATAAAATAAGTGAAGTTGTTGTAGAGAAGGCTATCTCAGATGCGATATTAATACTATTCCTTCACTACAGGAAGCACATTAATCTCATTCAGTCCATCCTTCCAAAAGGTATTATAAACAATTTACTTCTTTATCTAAATCTAAAATACCGGTTCACATTTCAACGAGTATCAGTAAATCATATACACTTTCAAGGTGTACATATAAACCAATAAAAGCATCGAAAACAATTTATCAACCGACATACAGCTCATTAAATGTACAGAATCCAAAAGCTTTCAGGGTAAAGTACCTTCAAAGTTTCCAGATAAATATATTGCCCTGGGAACCTCATCCCGGATGAAAATCAGAAGGTTGTGACGGTGCCGAGTGAGGGTTGTGAACTCAAAGGCAGGATGCAATCAACTGAGTTGTTTATTAAGGAACACTCTTCTTTATATACAAAACCTCAAGGCAACAGGACGTAACCTGTTCGAGAGACAGACAATGTTACAGAGCAAAACCGGAGACATGATCATTCAGGTTCTTTTTAGTGCGAGGGAAGAGCGCAGATACAAGCATAATATATACAAAATAATTATGTACAATTGTGTGACAAACGGTTGGTACATGGCTCCCCCCCTAAAAATGACATACTGTACATGTTAAATCGGGCGCCCTGATCTAGAGAGGCGAACTGTAGGCGGGTCATCTGACAGAAGATAAGCAGGTTTTAGACGATCAATGGAGACCCAGTCTTCTTTGCCCCGAATGTTTAGTAGGAATGCTTTCGGACTGCGTCGGATCACAAGGAAAGGGCCCGTGTAAGGGGGCGTTAGTGGTGGCTTCCTAGTGTCGTTGCGCAGGAAGACGTGCGTTGCAGAGTGCAAGTCCGTTGGTATGTGATGCTTCGCTGGGGGCTTGTAAGTCTGGCGGCACGGAGTAAATTTTCCCACGACGTGACATATGCACTGGAGATCGTCGGAGGAGGTTGTAGAAGGAAAAAATTCGGCAGGGACGACCAACGGGTCGCCATACACCATTTCAGCTGCCGAGACGTCGAGGGCGTCTTTAGGAGTGGTCCTTAGTCCCAGGAGGACCCAGGGAAGCTGAGTAAACCAGTTGCAATCCTTGCAGCGGGACATCAAAGCTGCTTTGAGGGTGCGATGAAAACGTTCAACCATTCCATTGGCAGCGGGGTTGTAGGCCGTTGTCTGATGTAGGGTGATGCCCAGGAGATTCGCTAATGACGTCCACAATTGAGAGGTGAAAGTGGTTCCCCTGTCAGAAGTAATATGCTCAGGGATACCGAATCTTGAAATCCATCCAGAGAGTAAGGCAGATGTACATGAGGCGGACGTTGCAGTTTCCATGGGAATGGCTTCAGGCCAACGAGTGGAGCGGTCGATGACGGTAAACAGGTAACGATGTCCTTGTGATGTGGGTAGGGGGCCTACAACGTCGACGTGAATGTGTGCGAGACGACGCTGAGGTTGAGGAAAGGTGCCCACTCCTGAATCCGTGTGTCGATGTACTTTGGAAGTTTGGCAAGAAGTACAGGCGCGGACCCAATCCTTAGCATCCTTAGAAATGCCGTGCCAAATAAACTTTGCCTTCAGCAGCTGTGCAGTAGAACGGCACGAGGGATGTGAAAGGCCGTGAATGAAATCAAACACCTGTCGGCGCATGGGAGCAGGAATCCAAGGTCGCGGTCTACCAGTACTGACGTCACAGAGGAGGGTGGTGTTGGAGTCTTCGAGGGGAAAATCTTCCCAACGGAGGGACGTGCAGGATGTCCTACAAGCTTGATACTCTGGATCCTGTCGTTGGGCTTCAGCCAGGGCGTTGTAATCCAATCCCAGTTGAACGGCAGCCAACGTGTTTCTTGACAGGGCATCGGCAACGGGATTAATTTTCCCAGGGAGTATTGGAGGGTGCAATTGTATTCAGCCACGGCGGAGAGATGTCGGCGTTGACGGGCGGACCAGGCGTCAGACTGTCAAGTGAAGGCGTGCACCAGAGGCATGTGGTCTGTGCGAATGTCGAAGGGCGTACCTTCTAAGAAATGGCGAAAGTGACGGACAGCCAAGTGCACCGCCAGCAATTCTCGATCGAAGGTAGAATAACCCGATTCTGCCTTGGACAGTTTTCTGCTGATGAAGGCCAATGGGCGGGGCGAGCCTTTGACCACCTGCTTGAGTACTGCACCAATAGCGACGTCGCTGGCATCGGTGGAGAGAAGGAGAGGGGCGTGTGGGATAGGAAAAGTGAGAGCCGCAGCAGTTGATAGGGCCTTCTTTGCATTGCAGAAGGCTGCTTCTTGAAGGGGACCCCACTTCAGGTCCTTTGGCTTGCCCTTGAGGGAGGCGTATAGGGGAGCAAGAGTGGCGGCAATGGCTGGCAGAAAACGGTGATAATAGTTGATCATGCCCAAGAATTCCTGCAGAGCTTTGACGGTCGAGGGCGCGGGGAAGTTCTGAACGGCTGCTACCTTCTCAGGGAGGGGATGGACTCCTTCAGGAGTGATATGGTGCCCTAAGAACGACACTTCGTTGGCGCCAAAGGTACACTTGTCGTACCGGACTACAAGGCCGTTTTGTTGCAGGCGGTCGAGCACGATGCGCAGGTGACGGAGGTGTTCCTCTTTTGAGGAGGAGAACACAAGTATGTCGTCCACATAACATACACAGAAAGGGAGGTCCCCTAAGATGCCATCCATGAGACGTTGAAACGTTGCCCCAGCATTACGAAGGCCAAAACAGGAGTAATTGAAGGTGTATGTACCAAACGGAGTGGTGATGGCGGTCTTGGGGATGTCTTCTGGGTTCATAGGCACCTGATAGTACCCCTTCAGGAGGTCGAGCTTAGAGAAAACCTTCGCTTTGTGCAGGTAGGAGGTCACGTCGGCAATGTTTGGGAGGGGGTAGTGATCCGGTTCTGTTTGCATGTTCAGGCGCCTGTAATCCCCGCACGGACGGAGGGAGCCGTCTTTCTTCAGAACGATGTGTAAGGGTGACGACCATGGGCTGGATGTAGAAGTCATTCGTTGGGGCGCGAGCGATTGGTGGGTGGTGGGCGGCTTTGTCGTCGCTTCGGCACGTCACGGGGTAGGCGTGTATGTCCTACGGCATTCATGTCAGCTTCGGTTGACGTTGAATAGGCATTCTCGTCGTCAGGGGTGGAGGCGTTGATGGAGGTCTTGAAGTGGCTGTCCATAAGGGCGTCGGCTTTGGTCATCAAGTCCTTTATGGGTAAACTATCAACATCGGGTATGGCAGCGCGTACAGGTTCGGGTAAACGGCGTATCCAAAGGGCACGAAGTAGGTTCACCTCACGAGGAGAGCCGTCTGCGGCAGGTTGAAGGCGAGCGATACTGGTCATTTCCCTGAGGGCAAGCGAAGCCCTTTGGTCCCCCAATGGTTGTTCCGAGAGCTGAAAAAGCTTTGCTATACGGGCGGCTGGCGACGGCGAGTACTGCTGCAGAAGGTATGTTTTGAGGGCGTCATACGCTATTGGGGTGTCTCCTTGTTCACAAAGCCAGTCGGATATTTCTGGGAAGGTGTCCTCGGGTATCGCCGCGAGAACATAATCCGCTTT